>NC_054540.1:20481553-20689053 GCF_017654505.1 Polyodon spathula | reverse complement strand
GATTACATACTGTCAGCAACAAATGTGAAGTGTTTGATCTGTTTGACGTGGCCTTATGTCATGTTGCTGGTGGGCTTTCTTGTTTTTATTGTATTTAATGGTGGGATAGTTGTAGGGGATAGGAGCAGCCACGAGGTTTGTCTGAATTTCCCACAGTTGTTTTACTTTTTCTCATTTACATTAGCATTTTCAATTTCCCATTCATTGTCTTACCAGAAAATTGTAAACTTTATTCAATCCCTGAAGAAGCATCCTATTTTTTTCTTCTCCCTCACTGCCCTGTCATTATTCTTGGTTTGGAAGTTTACTTACGTTCATAAATATTTATTGGCTGACAACAGACACTACCCTTTCTATGTGTGGAAGAAGATTTTCCAGAAGCACAAACTTGTTCCTTTCATACTGGTTCCAGGCTATATGTTTGCAGCTTGGAGTTTTGCTGACTCACTCAAGTCCAAATCTTTGTTCTGGAACCTAATGTTTTGTGTGTGTTTAGTTGCTGCAACAGTCCCCCAAAAGCTGTTGGAATTTCGATATTATATCCTGCCATATTTAATCTACAGACTCAATATTCAAGTGCCATCAGTGTTCAGGCTTGTTTTAGAGCTAGGTTTATACACAACTGTGAATGCACTGACCTTTTACCTTTTTCTAAATAGAACTTTTCTTTGGCCTGATAGCGAGGAAGTGCAGAGATTTATGTGGTGACATTCCAAAAGCCCAGTGTGGGAGTCAAAAGAGAAAAGTATACTTTTTATATTGGCTGCAAAATATGTAAAGACATTACAGTGAAATGGGTGGGGTGGGGTGGACGGGACTGATTTAAAAAGCACAACTCACAAAATGTAGCAAAGAGTATTTCTATAAAGTAAGAAAATAAAGCCATAATTCCATAAAACTAGGGTGTAATAGGGAGATTGTAAAATGAAAATAAAATACTGGATTTTGAAGGTTTGAAGTACCAAAGGGGAATGTCTACAACTATTGGTTTGTGGGCTTTTTAAAGAAAATGAGGTACATGTACATTTTCAATTAATACTGTATTCCTCTAGTTTTGGTTGTTTCTTACCATGGTTATTGTTTTGACTGTAAGTGTTTCTCAATGCCCTTAAAAGACTTTCCGTTTTTACGACTTTACAGTTTTTCAGTACTACTACATATACCGCCATTGAGTGTTCTATAGCTGTTGATGAATCTTTTTTTATCAGTGTGCTTTTTGCTTGTTAGCTCTCCCACAGTATAGGGGTGTGTGTGAATAAAATCAATTCCAATGTTGAGTTTATTTATATGGCACTTGACACCTCTCCCCCAGCATCTCCTTATATGCAAATTGGCTGTCTACAATGACACTGATCATGTTAAGCTTTGGAGACCCAATTATCAATAGTATCACAATAATCAATGATTGTTCCAACACAACTCCAGAAACCTCTTTCTTTGTGGAGCTGGAAGAGTTACTACTTAACTAGTTTTGCACCCTTTAAACTGTTGGTTATTGAATATTGAGCAAGTAGTGACGTCTGATCATGTTAAAATCCTTTACATACCCTTCACTGAAATGTACTATTGGACAGATTTTTTAAAACCCACCCCTCCCAGGGAACCTATACTTACATTGCCTCTTGACATCCCATTCCATAGGCCCCTGGGATCACAAGACATTAAGACCGTTTTAATTTAATTGAAACCCATATTGCTCTGTGGAAATTTATCATGTATGTAATATGACGATATTGGTACATTTGTAATGTTTATTGTTTTAATAAATGATATGGTTGGACATAAATCAGCTAAAGTCATCTCTTTTTGTATATTGCATATCTTCCTGTTTTTAGTTTAGGCACTACATTCCTCAACAATTTAGAAATGTATTAGTACCCTTCCTGTTTTTTTAATTATTTTTATTTTTATTATTATTTATTATTGTAGCAACTGTTTCAGGTCTGTAAATGTTTTTCATCATTTCAGCACTAGATGGCCTAGTTGAACTGTTCTGGACACAGTGTGTGAATAAAATATAAATCACTTATTCTGTACTGCTAGTTTACATCTTTTGTATAAAGTTTCTAAAGCAGCTTGCAGAACTGGCACTCTGTAACTGAAATGCAAATGCACCATTGTAGTGCTGTCCCCAATTGTTGTGCATCAATAAGGCAAATGTTTGCTGTATTTATTTCTAAGTGATAACAAAAAATATGTACAGTATATTTACTGTTATTTCAGAAATAGGCATTTTTCATGGGGAACTACATATTACTCGGCAATAGGTACATTTCACAGAAATCGTAAAAACTGTGATTGCAGTGAAAAAAATACAGCCTTACCAATCAGTATAACATCCAGAGTAAAGTATCATTACATGGTGCTTTCAACCATGAAAATAATAGCTGATCTTTGCACTTTGAGCAGTATTTTGCTAAAGAAGTGATACATTCTATTTGGGCAGGTATGCAGCAGACTTGCCACATACAACTCACCATGATAGCCTTTCTTGTATGAAGTAATCCAGCTGAGAATTGGACCCAGAAGCATCTTATCCAAAGACTATGATGCAAACTATTTGGTAAATCTCCAAATACAAAGGGCTTAACTATACAGTTAAATGCATTCCTTTTGGTAATAATTATGTCAGAGAAAAAAAGTTTGACAGTAATTGCAACTGAGACTTCATAAAAATGAAGTCAACATTTCAAGAGGAGACTTAGGTAGCAATTAGTGTTCTGAATTTCATTTATGAACAAGGCTTCCAGATATAATAAATATAGTACGTCAACTCTTACTGATGTGTTACTCTCGTGAGAAATAACACATAGTAACTGTAAAAAATGAATCCCTTTATATCTTTTAAGCACAGAACATTACAGGTAATTGTTCACAGTTATTTTGCACAGCCAACAGCTGCAGCATGGGAATAACATCATTTTAACCTAACACCAGAAGAGCTTATTGACTTAATAAACTTCAACCAACTTCATTTCTACTGTTTGTTCAGTTTCTAACCTCTTTTTATTTTTCCAGCAAAACCCTTTTTTGTGAGCTCCTGCAGTGTAAGTTTAATCTTTTGTGTAGTTTTCAATTTGTCTGCATTTTAAGGCATACTTGGTGATGATTTTGGTAATAGTACATTCTTTCTTGGAACTGGTAAAAATGTTTACCTTCTTGGAAATGACATCTTGAACATCGATTGGTAGAACCTTTTTAGATATGACAAACAATCTTTCATCAAGTGATGCTGTATGTATAAAAAAATGTTCTCTTCACAATTATGTATGTAAAAGAAATAGTGAAGTACGACTGGAAAGCTTGAATAATCGGGAATGGTCATACTAAAACGTTTTTTTTTTTAATGAGGAAAATGCTTCCTAATTATGAAATGGTGTGTAATTGCAAGTTGTGTTTGAGGCAAAATCTGCCAAGGGAAATTAATTAAAACTATATATACTATGCTGAAAACATGTTCCTCTCAAGGCTAAGCAAAACAACAAATATAATGTGTGAATTATGTCATGTGGTCAGTTTTTATTTATCTCAAAATGCTCATAGGATTTTAGAAACTCAAATCTAACATTAGATTTCAAGACATTTTTTGCACATACTGTATTGTTTCAAGGAACCCAAAGACAATATATCAATATACCAAAATATTGCAGTAGCAATAGAATGTGCAATATCAAGAGTTTCATCAGGATAAATGCTTATGTATCTTTGAGAGGTTCAAATACTAGTATCCTAGAGACAGCACATGTCATAACTTTCCTCATGCAGCTATATGACTGAAGGAAGCTTTCAGAATTATTGACAAAGGTAACAGAGTTGACAAACCACAAAAAGGCCACTGAGTCATGAAAATCTTGGTCACTGAAATGACCATGCCTGACTATGAAGTAATCTCCCTCTTCCCCAGCCGTCTCACCTCCTTTGCCACCCACAAGTTCTCTGTAAAGACAGTTCATTTATGGGCCAGAATTCATGTGCACACAGACCCCCACCCCCCTCAGAGGTGGAGAAGGCAAACAACAATAGCCAGTTTCACTCTTGTCATACAAGTGTAGTACCAGTTCACAATATAATAAACATTTGCAAAGTTAATGAGCCTGAGTAACCAAGTTCGACAAAACCTTGTGTTAAAATTCTAAAATGTAATATCCGTACTGACATATTTTTAAAATGTGTTTCTCATAACCATCAAAATATTCTTGATGATTTTGAGTTAATGTGAGTTTGTGGAACCGCTACTGAAACTGTGTGGAATGTGTGGTTGCCATAAACACCAAATATAAGCTTAAGAAAAAGAAGTTGCAGCAGGGAAATTAATTTGATCCAAACTTAAAGTGAACTGATAAACTTGTGTATTGATATTGACAGTCATGTATGCTGCAGTTTGGTGGGTGATACATGTGTGAAATTTTCACATCCAAAATGACAGGTGTTAATGACAGGTGGACATTGTTGATTTAAACCCTAACATCTTGTTTTTTTCTCCAAATTTAATCAAATTAAGTCATTGAGGGAAACTCAAAGAAATAATCAATGAACAAAATTTCACTCTCCAGCAGCTTTGTGAAATTGGATACAGAAATGCTATTACATGTGCTGATAGAATGCTTGCTCACTAACATATAACTTATCCACACATTCAATAGGGTCCCTGATTACACTTTTTTTATGATTTACAATTTTTAAATGTATATAATTAGTTTGAAAACACAGACACATTTTGACCCTCACTGTCCCCAGTGCTAATGCAAATTGAAGATATCAAATCTTCATTACATTGTTAAGATTTACCTCTAGTTTTTTCAAAGGGTCGGTTGGCTTTGTCAACATTGATATACTTATTGCTGAGCAGAAGATTTTGCTTTCATATGAAAATTGATCTGATTAGACGACAATTGCTTTGATGCCCCTTTCTGTATTGACTCATCTAATGCAGTATGTGTGATAGTGAATCTTAGGTGGGACAGAAACTGATGGGTGGGTGTGTGTTTTTTTTAATTTTATTTAGAGCACATGAGCATTAAAATAAACATTGGACATTGTACCCAAGCTTTTTCATATAACACATTTAACAGCATATTTAGAAATAATACTCTGCTGAAGCAATGGCTTCACTCCACATAGATGCCGCAGTGCTGGTCTTTAAATCAACTGGTCACTATTAAGCAGAAACAGCAACTCCATTCAACATGGAGGTAGGGAGGCTGTGATTCTTAGTATTTACCACAGGTCACATTTACCTGCTCTCTCCTTCTCTCACCTACTTCAGCTCACACAGAGGCTGTTGGGTCTGATCTCTTACAGTACTTCCTTACCAGGTTTATTTTATGTTATAGTTTTGTATGTTTTATTTTGTATCCTGCCCCCTTTATATAATGCTATCGAAATCATTTTTGGATACACAGCCATGAGACAGACTTTCCTGCATAAATCTTGCCCTGAAAGTGAATTACTCCAACTCCTTGTTTTAAGACCTTAGTCTTTCAAGTCAAAGCTTTTGTCCAAAGACGAGCAGACAGCTGTCAGAACCTTTATATGTGTTGAGTGACAGTCTGCTAGTGAGAGGAGGAAAACGTAAAGGAATGCATATTGGAATACAAATTCCAGTTTATACTAGATGAATACAATTTAAAACACAGATTTACTAAAGCATTTGTGTGCATATACTGTAGTTTGCAATTCTGTTCTCCAATAAAGCTTGTAATTAATTAGGTGTGTTTACTTTGAGTCAACATGCTGTAAATTGGGTGTAAAATAGTGTTTATATATGTTGTATTCATTAATCTGTTGTAAGTGCTGAACACACATTTTATTTTACAACTAGAACAAAACCATACCACATCCTATACTTTTCACTTTGGTTGACGCAATAGAGATTAAATGAACCAAAATATTCTTAGACTAAACTGAAATTACTCCTGAGGGCTACATCTGAAAAGCTGCCACCTGACATCCCTAGTGAGAAACTTTAGGGGATTAATACCACCCGAAAAACCACTTAGAGCTCTCTCCTAGTTTCTGAAACATCCCTATGCCTACATGCAACTCCACAGGAGTGGTTATTTACAGACATGTCTATTACATCTTGAGATTTTTAAACGTACCTTAAAACCATGTTAAGACCATGATGTCTTGAAATAGTTCATATGTTTGTGCTAGTGTTTGACTCAGCCAGGACTCCTCAAGATCTTAGGATGAGTATGCTTTGCGCTCAGTAAGTGTCACAAAAGAGAAAAACAGAAAATCAAGTTAAAGCTTACAATTGTAATGAAAATAATAAAGACTGTAAACCAGTTTTAATGAAAATTAATTTGCATCACGTTCGACAGAATATAACATTTTACATCTAAAAAAGGAAGCAGTTGATTATATGTAGGAGGAATAAATTGAGACGAGCGGGAGGATTATTAAAATGTCTCTTTTAATCCTTCTAAAGCAATTAGGAAAGAAGTGGCTAAAAATGTTTTTAATGTGATGGGGCTCAGGCAGATTAGACTACTCAGCTTGATGTTGGGAGAGTGATTACATTATCTTTAAAGCATATCACTGATAAAATTATAAATCTGACACATTCCAAATATTTGTTATTGCAAGGCTTTCCACTTTATGAGGATTAATTAAGTCCAGTCATCTTATAAAGTTTTGAAAAAAAAAACAACCTAAAATGAGTTCACATATAGTTTCAAAGATGAGAGTATATTTAAACATGCCTTGGTACTGTAAAATATTATATTTTATTAAATCTGCCAACCTTCTCAATATAACATTTTTAATTAGTTCTGTATGTTGCAGGGGGAAAAAAAGCCTTATAATATTAGTTCAATCTTCTAAGAGCTTCCAGACTTAAGGAGTCTTTTTTGTTACACTGGAGAAACTTCTGCTGATGAAGACAATATTACTTTGCTTAATGGCTATAAAACTTACTCAAAGCTTTTTGATGGGCTGGCCCTGTGCTCTGTCTTTTGAAATTAGTCAGATTGGTTTTTTACCATTTCTTTCAGGAATGGGGATTCACGACACTGCATACTTTTGTGTTTTTCTTTAAAAACCTTTCAAAATCCTCTTCTTGGGAAGCAGTGAACTGATTGATTTGAAACTTTGCATACGTCATCAGCAACCAAACCTGCTTCAAGTTTGCATAGCTGAAGTCAATTAATTTTACTATCAAAATGGCTGCCACCAAATTTGCCAAAATACGCCCAAACATCAAACTGCCTCTGTTTGCAAACCGTTTAACCAACTAACTTTTAACTTGGTAGGCATCATCCTGGTGACAATGGAATTCAAATATGGCAAAATTGTGTTCTTTTGTAAAACAAGATGCCCGTCAGGCTTACATTTTCTTCTTAAATTTAAAACTGCTTCAGTTGTAAAATGGATTATTTGAACTCCAAAGCTCCAAAGCTGACAAACATCATCCCTATGTGAATCCCTATTGAAAAAAATTGTGTTTGTGTGTAAACCAATATGGCCACCTGACACATTTCTTTAAAAACCTTTCAAAATCTTCAGTCAAATGTACAACTAGCTTATAACTCCTTATGAAGTGCAAATAGGTTAATGGTTACTATGGAACACAGATAGGAACCCATATATGCTGTATTCAAAAATCACCTTGCCTGTAACCTTTGACCTCTACTTAAGGTTAAATATAAAATATTCTTATAACTCCTTACAGTGTGTAGACAGGATCATGGTTATTATGGTGTTTACAGTTATAAATCATCGTGAGATAATGAACTGATGCAGTATTTTGAATTGAAACTGCTCCTTAAACTGTCTGCCCATAACGGAACTCACCAAATGTCTCGTCCACAAACATATGATTTAAAAACTGTCATCTAGAAGCATTTGAAACATCTGTCTATGAGATTATTCACCATATTGAGACAGATACTCCAATCTCCACTGTGGAGCTTTGCAGCTCCTTCAGGGTTATCTTTGGTCTCTTTGTTGCCTCTCTGATTAATGCCCTCCTTGCCTGATCCGTGAATTTTTGTGAGCAGCCCTCTCTTGCCAGGTTTGTTGTGGTACCATATTCTTTCCATTTTTTGATAATTGCTTTAATGGTGCTCCGTGGGATGTTCAAAGTTTCTGATATTTTTTTATAACCCAACCCTGATCTGTACTTCTCCACAACTTTGCCCCTGACCTGTTTGAAGAGCTCCTTGGTCTTCATGGTGCCGCTTGCTTGGTGGTGCCCCTTGCTTAGTGGTGTTGCAGACTCTGGGGCCTTTCAGAACAGGTGTATATATACTGAGATCATGTGACAGATCATGTGACACTTAGATTGCACACAGGTGGATTTTATTTAACTAATTATGTGACTTCTGAAGGTAATTGGTTGCACCAGATCTTATTTAGAGGCTTAATAGCAAAGGGGGTGAATACATATGCACGCACCACTTTTCAGTTATTTATTTCTTAGAATTTTTTTAAACAAGTTATTTTTTTCATTTCACTTCACCAATTTGGACTATTTTGTGTATGTCCATTACATGAAATCCAAATAAAAATCAATTTTACTTCCAGGTTGTAATGCAACAAAATAGGAAAAATGCCAAGGGGGCTCAATACTTTCGCAAGCCACTGTATTTGAACTTTGAGGGCCTAAGCTGCCACCCTAATCAGAAAGATCTTCTGGGGATGTACTATACAATTGGAAACATTGCTTCTGAATTTGTTGAATTACGGTATTCTCAATCTACTGGCTAAATTTAATGTGTCACTCTTCTGTGGAAGCGGGGAGTGTGAATGTCCTGCCACAGCAGATGGCACAGCAACCTTCATGGAGAATGACAAGGGAGAGACATTTCTTTTTTGCCCCCTTTCTGTAGTGCATGTCTGATCATCAAGAAGTGTTATAACAAGTTAGTTAATTTAAATCAATTACAAGCAATGAGGAAAGTCCTTATGTCTGTTAGAGGCTGATAAGCTTTTTTGTAATTTCAAGGTTTATGGCATCTATTTGTCAGCACATCAGAACATGTGGGTAACAGAAGACAGGATCAAAGGAAACTGAGCTGAAAAAAGGAAATGATATGGGCAGATTTCAAGGCAAATGAAAACCTAAATTCAGTGAAAAGGAAAATTAAATGTCAGTGGAGTATAAAATAAAGACTTTTAGTATAATGCCAAAAATAAATTAATAAAACAAGTCACTATTTAGCAGTGAGGCAACTCTGATGAAAAAACATTCAGTCTAGTAAACTTCAATAGGAACCAGTTTTATAGTATAACTGTCTCAGATATAGACTACAGCTAGCACTATTAATGCAGTATGGCCTGGGATTGTGAGTACATAGTTAAACAATATGGATACATTCAATGTCAAGTATGGTAAAAATTACTGTATAATAGCACCAACATGTTTGATCTCCAATTTGCTAGAAAGAGCTACTGTATTTGCATAACTGGGAGTCAATTGCTTGTTGAGAACTCAGCATTCTGTCCCCGAGAGAACAAAGAGTGTCAACTAGATAATTGATTCATCTCTTCCAGTTGAAATCTTACAGGCTTTGCTAAAGACTTCTTTATCCTAAAAGGGAGGGAAATGTATTTGTTTCTGGTATACCTGTCAGGAAGAATATTTTCTGGGATCAGTACTGCTTTGGGGGAAATCTCAAGCACTAGCAAGCAAATATGTGCCTATGTAAAAACAATTGTTGATGCACCAGTTGTAGAAAAGGTGTGTGCCTCCACACATTTAAACACAAAGTGGAGTAGACCAATCTTTCACCAAATTGTGAAATTTCACAATCAAATGTGACAGCCTTTTATGCTACTCTACAAAAAACTAAGCAAAAGACAGCAGGTACAAAGAAAAGGGAAAGTATTAAATATGTGTATAATGCTTTGAATGAGAATATTGATGATAAACTGAAACAAGACACAGATGGTGAAGATTCTAGAAATTTGTAGAAAATTAATTAAAAATAAAAACTGAAATAGCTTGGTTGCATAGGTGTCCACCCCCATTGTAATAGCAATCCTAAATTAGCTGTGAAATTAGTTGTGAAACATTGGTTAATTTTAAATTATATAATTTGCAACTTAAATTATGAACCCAACAGTGAATGGAGTGTACATACGTATGTTGATAATTACAAACTTTATTTTTTTTTATATCATCAAAACAGTGATTTACATGTAGGCCCCTAAGTTTTATTTTGTGGGTTGTACAATGACTGTCGTGGGTCTAACCCGTGAAATGGATGGTCTGCAGGACTGGTGAAATCTCTACATAAAACACAAAAGCATTTTGTTTGCAGTATAGGAAGTTTTAAATTACATTCATGGATTTTTGAACCACTTAGCTTCACAGACTGGGGAAAATGCTGTGTTTCTCACTGCAATCTGTCATGTTTTCATAAAGAAAAAAAGGGGGTTCAGTTGTACAGAGAACAGCTGTATAAAATGGTTCTGTACTTAATGGTAGTGATTTTTCTGCTAAATGCTCAGCTATCAGCGATACAAGAAGAGAAATGTCAAGCACCGTGTGCGATATACAGCTTGTCACCAGTAACTGTAAATGAAAAAAAAAAAAAAAACTTCTAGCATGCCATTTGTTTAGCAGGCAAGTTCTACTTTTTGATTTAGGTATTTTTGGAACACATATTATCATTGAATTTGGTTGACTGTTCATTCAAATTAAGAATAATTAACATACCTATTAATTTAGGTCAAGCATGAGGGTGGTGTGAGTAATAAACACTTAAGGGCCAATGCACACCAAGAAGAAAAGAAAACGATGCCAATATACAGAATTAACATTTTGCGTTGTTGGCTTTGCCTGTGGTGTGCATTAGTTAATTTAAATCAATTAGTTAATTATTTGATTTTTGCTCTGCTGGGCATTGATCCTAACTTAGTTGCTGCACAATGCATTTAGCTTCAAGAATTACAATGTGGACTTCAGAACTCAACCACCGTAAAAAAAAAGTTGAGTGAATCATTTGACAGATCCTGTATTCTAGTTGTGCTGTGGTGCTGCATCGATGATTTTACAGTGGCCAATCAGCAGCCACTCTGAAAAAGACTCTCTTATCCAAATAACTGACCAGGTAAAGTGAAGATTCAGAAAATAAGCAACCAGGTACCATTTCGAGCAAATAGCTGTCAAAGACAATTCCATCAAAAAGTGATCAAAAAAAATGTTGGCTAAAATCAACTTCACTTTTTAATTAATTTATTCATTAGATTTCAAGAGAAAAATGTGAGTTCATAATTGGATGCCATTTTTATTTATATTTGCTATTTATATTTGACTTATTTTTTTAGCTTTGGTCCAAAGATTATGGTCTGCAAAATGACCTCTCTCTCACACACACACACCTTCAGTACCAATACATCTGACTCAAATGTACTGTATGCTACAGCAGAGCTGTCCATCCCTTACACACTCTTTCCTTCCTGGAAGGTAATTGTGTTGACTATTTATTTAAGTTGGAATACTGTAATTTAAATCGCACCAGTAGGTGGCAGCAAATAGGCATTCCACTTTGGAAGATTATGCAACACGAACAGCTTAAGCATAATACAGTTGAAAAATATCAAAGTTTACTATGGGAACTATTAGAGTATTGTTGAATGATTTATCCATGTTTCTACGATGCATAATTATTTTACCACTATGTCTGGATTTACAATGGTATACTGCAGTTTATCTTCCACCCATCTGATTGGTATGTGGGTTGCTGTGGTGAGCTAGAGACATTTGATAAATTGATTGATCACAAGGTCCTGGTTCATCTCTGCTTGATTTTATTATAAGTTGCCTGCCTAAAATTTTGCATTGCTTTACATTCTTATGGAGAAAGAGACACATTATTGGACATTCCTTAAGACAAGCTATATCCCACTAACGGCTTTGAATGCTTCACCTTTGATACCAGGAAGCTGCTAAGCGACCTCTAAGTTTCAGTATTACCAATTATTTCCATGTATTTAATTTATATGGTTTCAAAATAACTTCCATCCTCAATGTCCTTTTTTACTGTCAGTTCGTGCAGTACTAACAAATGACTCCTGATTAGTAGACTCACAATCACTGAAAAAACGGTAAGACAGCTGAGCATCCCAAATTGTCAATGAGTCATAACCTTCTGCTATATTGAAATGAACTGGATGATTAGACTTTGTTTCGGGGAGGGTCTGTGCACAATCTTTCACTCCAAAAACCTTTCAAATCTGAATTATGTATGGGTGCCTTGATACAAGAAGACAAACCTGAAATTAAAACCACATTATAAATAAGAAATAGTGTTATAACAGCAAAAAAAAAAAAAAAAAAAAAAAAAAAAAACCCACATGTTTCATAGGGTCATGATGTCTGAATGGTTGTTAATATTTTTTTTTTCCAGTTGCTGGCTATAACTGAACTAACTGTAACAGCTCATTCTGCTCTGAGATCCCATTCTAATTTCAGTGTGAGATTCTAGCAAATTCATAATACTGCCCTGCCTGCCACTCAAACATGCCCAATAGCAGAAGATTCAGGAGCTGTAGTCAATCACAAAACGATCATGCCAGCTGGGGTAGTCTAAATCATGTTCTCTCGCCTCTCTGTTCACCATGCTGTAGGTAACCGGTGCAAGAATCTTTTGTTGCTGATTGATATGCATTGCCAGAGATTAATCCTGAAACGAGAAATATAGGCGCACACTTTCTATAGATTAGATGAGAAGGATCCTAAAAATCAGGAACATTCTTAGTTTTTTCAGAAATCAAAGCCAAAAACAGAGATAATCCTGCAAAATTGTCTATAGTTTTTATATTACCACCTCAATACAGGAACATTGCTATTTCGGCATTGGTGTGTCACTGGATAAATAATTCCAAGTATACTGTATATTTTTATGAACCTCCACATTTTCAGCATTTTGCCACACTCCACTGCAACATGCATGTAAGACTTTCCTGACATGATGTGCTCAATTGTTCTCCCATAGCAGACAGTACCACTGTGCCAGCTCCCATTGTCACATACTGATGTATATCTCCATTTCTCATGGCTGCTGAATTTTGACAGTAATAGCAGACATTTAATGTTGCATGATGTCATTGAGATCAATATCATTCACCTGAAAACAGCAGGCTTAAAGGCACAGGCCATAACATTGGCTTTCCACAACAGACTACACTTGCAGTACAAACCCATTCATAAGGTTTAGATTAGTGGTTTTCAACTTTTTTAAAAAACTGTAAGTAACCCTTCTGTCTGGAGGTTTTACCTCAAGTATCCCTTTACAATTTTTGCTGTATGAATGATACCACAGTTGCAATAAAAGGGAAAATAATCTGATTAACAAATTGTAGTTTTTTTTGTTTTACTAATTGTGTATAATTTATGTCATAATAGTTTGGGACTGACAAACTGCTGGTTTAGAACAGAATACCAAACAAACTTTTAATTACAACTCTTTGGATGGACAGAATCAAAAGAGTATTTTGGGAATCTCTTTGGAAACAAGTATTTGCTTTCTATTAGATAAAATTATTATAAATAATCCAAAATAGTCTGCACTGTAAATGTTTACGTTACCATTTACTTCCCATCTCGGCTTAATGATGTGTGCCTGTAATGGGGTTTTGTTACATGTGTGGGTCGTCACTGAACAATACTGAGGCAGACACAGAGCACTGGGTGTTGACACAGATTTAATTAACACAAGTGCTGACACTAGGGACCCGGCAATGGTAGCCCTAGTGTCAAATTAAAAAAAAAAAAAAAAAAAAAAAAAAAACAAAGCTAAAAATAAAAGTTTGCCACACAAATGGCAAGTGCTAGTCTCACTAAAAGGAACATCCCACTCCAATAACCTACTACTCTGCTCTCTATACACTGTTTGGGATTAACATCCCCTAAACTGATCTACTTCTGGGCTCCTGCCTCTTCAAACGGCCTTTTCACACTGCCTCATCTGGGCAACGCCTTCACGAGCACCATCTTGGAAGGGTTTCGTGTAGTAGTTCCTGCAGAGCGGGCACTCTCCTCCTTAATGTAAACAAACACAAGCTGTTGCTCAGCGCCTGTCTGTGTAGCTTGAGCTTGCAGTGCAGTAGTCTTGAGCTGTAGCGCAGGCGCTTTTTGAGCTACATGCAGCGTCCCCGGGCACGCACTCCTGCCAATCAGGACCTCTCGATCAGTTCAGCGTTGGGCAAACCTACCTGCTCAATTAGTTCCTTAGCAACGCATCTCCTGTTGCGCGTCCCAGCTGCCTCCATAAAGGCACACATGCACTCACGAACCAGCGACAGGGTCTCCCCGTCACAATACCACTTTAAATGTTTACAATATCAAAAACATTAACCTCAAGATAAAACTATAACAACTAACAATAATAAACTTTTTATTAAAGCCAATGTTAAAATAACCCAGGAGGGACTCGGTATGACTTTCTGTCGCTTTACACTTTTTGTAGACTCTCTTGTGTTTTCTTCCTTTGTTTTCCTTTTGCAAGTACTACAGACAATTATCTAATATGTAATACCCACTGCACTGGATATGAATATGAAAAGTGAAATAATATGGAATGATTATTAGGAATGAATGTAAATAGGTAAATAGGTAGGTATCTATCTATCTATCTATATCTATCTATCTATCTATCTATCTATATATATATATAGAGAGAGAGAGAGAGAGAGAGAGAGAGAGAGAGAGAGAGAGAGAGAGAGAGAGAGAGAGAGAGAGAGAGAGAGAGAGAGAGAGAGAGAGAGAGAGAGAGAGAGAGAGAGAGAGAGAGAGAGAGAGGCACACACACAGACAAACATAAATGGGCACACAGCAAATGGTGATCATTTAAATGGCATGGGAGTCTTCACTAAGGCCTATGACAAAATAAAGCCACATGATTTTGTCCGTTCTATCCCAGCTACTTAATTATTTAACATGTAAAGATGCTGGGTTTACAAACTGACAGTTTCTTAATTAAAAAAAAAATACTCTTTGTATCAGGTCAGTACCATTTACCCAGGTCACATTCAGTTTGACCAGGGTAAATAAATCTCGGGGTAAATATATCTCTGGTAATATATCTCTTTATTTACTTCAACAAATTTAATGAATCAATGCTTTCTTATGACTGCTAACCAAGGTTAAAATATTCCTGCTGAAGAGCTACTGCTTGTTTCTGCTCATCAATATAAGCTTGTGTTTCTAAAAATACCTGCCACAGCTATTTATATACCCCTGAAACTCACTGCCAAACTTCAGTCACTAGACCAAATGCTTGAAGACAAATTACAGTGGAAGCAGCTAGTAGAGGTAATGTACAGGGGTCATGACCTATGTGTGAATATCAAATATTAATACAGCTATTTTTAGAAAAAGGACAGACAACAAAATATAACTGATGTGTGTTGCTTTGTATTTTGAAATGACATACAGTTTTCCCTGACCCTGTTGTCAAAGTAAGTATCATATATATATATATATATTATAATATATATCTATATATATATATATATATATATATATATATATATATATATATATATATATATACATACAGTGGACAAAAAAGCCTTTTTATAAAACCATTCAGATATTTAACACAGAAGCTTACAATGCCTCACACTGTTTAAAAGCTTGCATTTATTGTGGCATCCACAAGGGTTAGTAAGGATGGTGTCCACCGTAAGGATGTTGTTAAATTCCTAAATATGAAAGAAAAGGGGAAAGTGTTAACCAGTCGAACAGCTGTATGTGTTGCAGTAATCAGGGTGCAGGACCAAGGAAATAAGGTATACAGAGCTGATCTTAACGTGTATCTTGCCGGGTTTTTCTTATTATCACTGAAATGGATGCGGCAGTGTTTATTAATATTAGTGTTATTTATTTATTTATTTTTAAATAACATTTTATAGGCGACTAAAATGAGATTGATGTGGATCACGGAACGCGCCTACCAAAAACATAATCTTTTTGTACCACGTCATGCGTGACGCTTCAAAAGGGAAACAGTTCTTGGCCTGTATGTCTGGCCTACAGGTTTGTGAGATAGATATAAAAAAAATGTTACAGTAATAGCAATAATAATATTGTGTGCAATTTGCGGGGGTTGCACAAACTCCAGCCTATCAGAGTATGGGGTGCATGCTTTTCCAAGGAAAAAGAGTGCAGGATTTCACTCCAGGGTGCGGTTTGTACAAGTCAAAAGAAAGGACCAAAAGAATTTTGTCGTTTGTGGTGCGCACTTTCTCGATAGTGATTATCTAGAGGGCAACTAGTTACCTGAATATAGCATGGAATTTAAATGCAAGCAACGAGTCAGGTTGAAGTCAGATACGGTACCTTCAGTGCACATCAATTTATTTATTTATTTATTTAAAATAAATATATGATTGCGGTTGTATAGGAAACCACCATGAACACACACACAAGTACTATATATATATATATATATATATATATATATATATATATATATATATATATATATATATATATATATATATAATATATATTATTTATATAATAATCTATATAATCGGGTTTATATATCCATATTAGGAAATAATCCGGGTTAAGGTCAGTTCTAATTATAAGTAAGTTCAGTGAGTCATGTGCAAAATGTATAAAGTGATCGCGTACAGTATACAGTAATGAAAATGGTTAAATCTAGCTTCAGTGATCATGTGGAAACAAATGGATTGAAAAGGGGTCAAGTATTGTGCTGCTGAAAAATTTGTGTCACCTAAAACAACACAGGCGGGGACAAAACAACTGCTATTGAACCACCACTCAGAGGAAATCGTTTTGTGGGTTGTCTGTTTCTTAATTCTTTCAGTTACATTATTATTTTTGACAGAAACCTAAGGTCACAATATCGGCACTCACTTTTAAAATTATATAGAGACTTTAATTATTGGTTACGCAGGAAGGTTCTCCATGAGCCAGAGGGGACCTCCAGCTAAATCTATCCTAGCTCTCTTCCATTTTCCTGTTCTCTACCTGGGGGAAGCAGCGGTTGCTTCCCAGCTTCGGAGGCCGATTGGTTCGGTCTCACCTCTATGACTCCGCGACCCAAGGTGAAACCCTGTTCTCCTTTTTAAGTCATTAAGCACTTCTCTCCCGTTCTCAGTTCCCGAGGTTCTTCATCCCCACAGCCATTGCTCCTGTCTCATGAATTAAAAATCAAACAGGAACCAGGAAATAAACAACAAAGTGGTGTAGTTTGGTGAAGCTGAGCGATTGGTTTCGCTCAGCGTTTAATAATGAAACAGACAGAAAATAAAAGGTTGTAAAGACAAAACACACAGGACATGGCATTTTCGCCAAAATAAAGAGACAAACAAAACGGATTACACAGACAAACACGGTGAGCTGATATTTTAACTATTATATTATTATTATTATTATTATTATTATTATTATTATTATTATTATTATAACCTCCATCTCCAATCCCATTCTCCACTCACTGAAACACACAACCCCGAGTGAGTGAAAACATGCTGCTTTTATGCAGCTGTACTGAGACTCGATTGCTAATCAATCATTCAATTGGAGTCTTGGTACAACTGCACGTGAATTAATAAAGTGCAATTCCCGGTGCTCGCATATTATTAAATTTTACCTGCACATGAAGTGCTGTGCAATCCTCCTGCCTAAATACAAATATACATTTTAAACAACTCGTGTTCCACAGACCCATTTATATACTGTGTACCAATGACTATACACCAACATTAACACACAACAGGCAACATATAACACTGAAATACACACAGGGGCGGGCAACATTGCCACATATCCCTCCCCCCCCTGTGCATAGCACACTGCTGCTCTGCTCCTGGTGGCGAAGGCAGAGGCAGCTCCTGCTGCTCTGCTCCTGGTGGTGGAGGTGGCGGAGGCAGAGGCAGCTCCTGCTGCTCTGCTTTTGGCGGTGGCGGAGGCAGAGGCAGCTCCTGCTGCTCTGCTCCTGGTGGTGCCGGGGGCAGATGCAGACAGCTCCTGCTGCTCTGCTCCTGGTGGTGGAGGTGGCGGAGGCAGAGGCAGCTCCTGCTGCTCTGCTCCTGGCGGTGGAGGTGGCGGAGGCAGAGACAGCTCCTGCTGCTCTGCTCCTGGTGGTGGAGGTGGCGGAGGCAGAGGCAGATCCTGCTGCTCTGCTCCTGGTGGTGGCGGAGGCAGATGCAGAGGCAGCTCCTGCTGCTCTGCTCCTGCCGGTGGAGGTTGCGGAAGCAGCATGTAACCTCCTGGCGAAGGAGGTGGGAGCGGCGTGTAGTCTCCTGGCGATGGAGGTGGGAGCGGCGTGTAGTCTCCTGGCGATGGAGGTGGGAGCGGCGTGTAGTCTCCTGGCGAAGGAGGTGGGAGCGGCGTGTAGTCTCCTGGCGAAGGAGGTGGGAGCGGCGTGTAGTCTCCTGGCGATGGAGGTGGGAGCGGCGTGTAGTCTCCTGGCGACGGAGGTGGGAGCGGCGTGTAGTCTCCTGGCGATGGAGGTGGGAGCGGCGTGTAGTCTCCTGGCGATGGAGGTGGGAGCGGCGTGTAGTCTCCTGGCGATGGAGGTGGGAGCGGCGTGTAGTCTCCTGGCGATGGAGGTGGGAGCGGCGTGTAGTCTCCTGGCGAAGGAGGTGGGAGCGGCGTGTAGTCTCCTGGCGAAGGAGGTGGGAGCGGCGTGTAGTCTCCTGGCGATGGAGGTGGGAGCGGCGTGTAGTCTCCTGGCGATGGAGGTGGGAGCGGCGTGTAGTCTCCTGGCGATGGAGGTGGGAGCGGCGTGTAGTCTCCTGGCGATGGAGGTGGGAGCGGCGTGTAGTCTCCTGGCGATGGAGGTGGGAGCGGCGTGTAGTCTCCTGGCGATGGAGGTGGGAGCGGCGTGTAGTCTCCTGGCGACGGAGGTGGGAGCGGCGTGTAGTCTCCTGGCGATGGAGGTGGGAGCGGCGTGTAGTCTCCTGGCGAGGTGGGAGCGGCGTGTAGTCTCCTGGCGAGGAGGTGGGAGCGGCGTGTAGTCTCCTGGCGACCGGTGTGTAGTCTCCTGGCGATGGAGGTGGGAGCGGCGTGTAGTCACCTGGCGACAGAGCTAGGAGCGGTCTGTAGACTACACTTGTTTCAGGGGACTGGTGCGGCACTCTCTCACTTGTGAGTGACTGGTGCGGCTCTCTCTCTCTTGAAGGGGACTGGTGCGGCTCTCCCTCTTGCTCTCGGGGCGAAACCAGCAGGTATTCTTCCCCTGCTGGTGGAGATGGGGACAGCAGGCATTCTTCCTCTGCTGGTGGAGGTGGAAACTGTATATTGCTCAATGCGTGATTGAATGTGGTCTTATTAAACCTGATTATTTTGTATTTATCTTTTTAGTTTTTTAGTGATATAGTTATATCTGCAGCCTCGATGTTCATTGGTACATTTCTCATCCTATATTGATCAAAGCTTGGCACATTAGGTTCCTGCTAATTTACTGACCAAACCTGTTTATTATCTCTCATCATGCCTCTATGCATTATATACTGAACGTATTCATAGAGTCTAATTGTAAAATAATTATCTTATACCAAAATAAAAGTATTATTTGAAAGTACAGCTACAAAATATATTATATTTCATACATTAATTGAATATACACTGATAGCGTGATAGCAATTAAGCTTATAATTTCAGAGGAAATGTTATTAGGAAACGTATTTAACCCCATTAGCAATGAACTGATTATCCCCAGAGCAAGAACATTTCTTGTCTGCTGTCTACATTCAAGCAAGCAAAAGTTTTTCTGAACAGAAAGTAAAGGGATCAATTGAGGTCGACACAAATGTCAAGTCTGCCCACACAGCTGTGAGTGGCTCTGAAATGAAGCAACAGATACATTTTATATGTTGGTAACCTGCACAATGATATTTGAAAATGGTCTCAAGGAAATGCAAAATGCCATAAATGTACACGTTCTTCAAACCTGTTTGTTATTACCTTTCCAGTTTCAAGCCTGGTTGAAGTTACCTGTCCATTGACATATTTTGGAAAAAACAAAACAAACTAGAATCATGTACTCTGGTTTCTGCAGCCCTTACCTTGTATGAAAACCAGCGCAGCAACATACAGAGGACCCTCATAATCCTGTAATAAGAGCACAGTAAGTGAAAGATTCTAGTCAAATGCAATCCAAAACATATATAAGAGGCTAAGTCTAGTGAAGTTGTTATGAAAACTGTGCAAATGTGTAAAACAGCATGCACTGAAAAACTATTAAGAATATTTGTGTTTTTCAAAAGTACTTCTGATGTAAGAGTCAGTAAATATTTAAAATATAAATCTAGCAAATTCTAATCAATCGGATATTACGATCTTAATTCTAGAAATAGTTCTTAATATCTATATATTATATAGATATATGCTATACATATATATATATATATATATATATATATATATATATATATATATATATATTCTTATATATATAGGATCTCTGAGTTCAGCACTCACTCCAGGACTCAATTATCAGCACTGCCAAAGTCAAATGCATATGATTGTCGATCATGTGTAACTAGGTGAGTTCACAATTTTCTTGAGCTGGATTTGTTGAATGCAAGTGTGAACATTTGTGTAATTTGTCATTTTATTAGTTGCTGAGCTCCAGATAAAAGTCGGGGGGAGGATGTAATATACTATACAGGGCATTGTGGTGACTAGTCCTGATTTGGTTAAAAGGAATAGAAAAAAGCTAAAAAAATGTATGATAAAGATAAATATAAAAAAATAATCTGTTAAATATTAGAATTTTCTTCCAAATATATTTATTTTGGGTGTTTGTTTGATGTTGCAGCTGGTATTTTCAGTTGTTATTCGCTGCTCTTCTTTTCTTTTGTCTGAGACAATTTTGTCCAAACACACAGCTGCCCCGGTCTCTGACCTTGAGGCCTCTTTACAAACCTGCACTCATATCAGCTGCTTCCAATAGCAAAACAGGAGACCAGTTACCTGAGAATTTGGGATTCACTTTGGACCTCATGCTAATTATGTTGTCATGGAGAACAGGCCAGTCGACAACCTTTTGTTGCTATGGTTACAATGCCAGCTTACATATTTTTTTCATCTTCATGTTACAGTTGTGTAGGCTCTGTGCAATTATACACAAGTTTAACCCTTTAATCACTCCTATGGTCCTACAATAATAAAAATAAAGACTATGGGTCTCAAAATATTATTAGCTTTGAATACATAACACTCATTGAGCAATATACAGCACTGTTATTACTGTATCAACATTGCAATTGCGTTCAGAAAAACAAAAAGCTAACCCTATCTTAGATGGTATGAAGGTTTTGGTTTTACATTTTTTAAACAACAATCAAAAGGTCCCCAATTAAATAAATAGGAATAAAATCACTAATATTATATGAAATTGTATCATTATGTATAAAATCTATTGGTAGGTACATGTTACACTCATGCACTGTACTTCATGTACTAAATTACAAGATGTTCCATGTGTTTTAAACCCAAGTGCATGAACGTGTCTTTTATAGTACTGTATGTGTGTTCTTGCTCTTAGATGTGTTTTCAAGAGCCGTGGTTCTGACTACAATCCAGCTTGGTCAGGAACAAAACTCTTTCAAGTCTCTGGTTCTGACCTCGTCAGTTGTGGCACTCCTGGTCTTCGTTCCACCTATTCCTAAATTATTTTAACCAAATGTATTCTCCCTTCAGTTCTTATTCAGTTAATTACTGAATGATACTGTACCTATAAACCTGGAGGATTTCAGATCCCAGGACCAGAATTGTGCATCTTTGATATAGTCATGATGGTCTTTTTGTTTATGTTATTGATATCTCTAAATTAGGAACCCAACACAATAAGCAATATACCCATATAAGAGGGCTTTACTGTCTGGTAAGGCCTGACTTGTGCTGTTAAACATTTAACTTAACGAGAAGAGCCTAACCAGATGTTATAGCCCTCTTAGGAGGGTTTGTCGTCAGGTGCAAGTGGTGTGGGAACAAAATGAATGTCCAGGCAGCAATTTCTCCCCAAAACAATCAGTGTTTTATTAAATAAAACAAAAGACGCTGCCACTACCAGAAATGGTACTGGGGGGTACATGGCGGGCTTACAAACCTGAAATAATAACAATACAAAATAATAACAAAAGGACTTTGTCTGTCCCAGGGGATTGTGGTGTGTGTGTGGATTGTGCCGTGAAAGGTAGGGTTTTAGAGCTCAGGGTTGAATGTGACAGCTCCTGGGTGCTCACTCCTCTCTTATAAAATTCAAAAACACAAGTAACTAAAACAAACAGGCTTCGGCCATATGCACCTGGCCATTACCCATAATATAGCCAATATATTGGGTCTCTTGTTTGCCAAATGCACACTTGCCCAGTTTGGCTGTTAGCCCTGCCTGCCTTAGAGACTGTTGGATGGTTGAAAGCCTAATAATATGCTCCGTCCAGGTTCATCAATGCATGTAGCTGCATACTGAAGATGGGGAGCCAAGACCTGATCCATCGACAAGAGCTCCATGCAACCCAAAGGTCTCAAGCTCTGAGTGAGTGGAATTTGCCAGCGTCCCTTCATCAGATCCAAGTCCGAGTACTTGCAGTTATGCACTTTCACCAAGATGGCCGACTTCCGTTTTCCGCCCACCGTTGAGTCAACCCGTCTATGGGGAAGTGTACTGCCAAGCTTACCCAGTGGCTTTTCCAATTGGGAGGGAGATTGGCAGCATTGATTATTTCTCTCTTTATCACAGGGTTCTATTGCTATTGGAATATGGTTTAGAAAATAACATTTAAAGTTTCTGAACAGAGAACAAACATAGTTTGAACGATAACATTCAGGGTCCTTTACCAGAGTTTAGGTACCTCATATTGACCAGTCAGATTAAAGGAAATCTAATTCACCTTGTTGCATGTTGTCTGATTGTGATTGTTCTAGTGTTGCAAAGTGGCTACATACAAACTTGCTATTTCCAAAGTTTTGTTGTGATTTTTTTGACCAATACAATTGCCTACTAGGTACAACAAGTTGGAGATAAGATTACATTGCAATAGTTCTCATAACCATTTAAGCATCATTAAAATGGTCCATTGTTTTTATCAGTTATATAAAATTTATAATTTTGCTTAATTAGGCAATGAAACACACTAAGTATTGAAATAATCTATATGTTTAAAATACATATTCATCTGGTGTTATTTTGACTGCAAGGGCATATAAAAGATTCATTTCGATGGAATGTTGAGATAAGTGCCTTTATATTATGGGAGGGTTAAGTAAGCAATAGGTTATTGTGCTTATAAATAGCTCTATGTTTATTTAATACAAAGAAAACATATTTTATCTATATGGCCTGAAGTCCTTAACTGCCAGTATGGCAGTGAGAATTTCTTTTATAAAGATAATGATCCACACCTGCTTGGATCTTCAGAGGTGATTTGCCCCTAGCTTTGCATAAAACAATTCTCACTGCACAGTCATGTGATCTTGTTCAGCTAATCACGTTGTTTCAATTATCCTATCCATCTTATAAGGACCATCAAACCAATTAGAATGCAGAATGTGATGATGGTCCATTTCAAATGGAATACCCGGTTATCAGATTTGACAGCTACACAGCAAAAAGTGTGGGAGTTTGTGTGGGCAGTGTGACAGATCTGCAAAGCATGAAAGTGATTAACAAAGCCATGTGAACAGAAAAGCTTTTGTCTTTGACAAAGTACAAGTTATTAGCTGTGGGGGTCAGACAAACCAGAGATGCTTCATATTCATTATGTATGAATGCATGGGAGAACACTTGTTCAACAGTCCCTTTACTGTTTCTCAACTGTATGCCTACGCAGATAGATGATTCTAGATATGGTTTTAATTACATCCAAAAAAAAGCACCAAATATTGTTTTCCAAATACTGTTTGTGATTATTTTCAATATATCACTTAGTCACAAGTTCCACAGAGAAACACAAAACTTTCTGGTTGTGAGGAGTACAATTGATAAAATAATTATACATTTATAGCATTTTTAGTACATTTTAAATACATTTCTTTTGATTGTGCTCTGCAATAGTTATGCCTTCCGAGTATCTTTAAACAGTTAATCATTCTGCAATGAGTCATTTTATGGAGCTTTTTTTTTTTTTTTTTTTTTTAATAAAATAAAAGGTCACTGATCAAAAACTATTCAAAATCTATGAAAATCAAGTAAACAAGTTAGAGGATTCAAAGTTGGGCAGAAGATTATACTTTAATTACTGGCAGCACTTATTATTCATTTTGATTTAAAACTACATCCATTTCTTTTTCTGGTTTATAACCTCTCAACTATCAACCAAGTTCTTATGTTTATACATGTCAAATTTGCACCCATAATGTGATGAATCACAAGTATGCTTATAGTGAAAACACTGGAGCAAACTGTGTTTCAGGACAAATGCAACAGGCAGTATGGTTAAAAGGATTAGTCAGTGTCATTGCTAATGAGGAGAGAGTTCTTATATCAGGTGCACAAGGGTGTCATCTCTGGTTTTGAGATGCAATGCCTTCAATGATAGCTCACAGCACAAGTTAATTCTATCAAAATCAACTAATTCATTTGCATTATTAAACCTTACAAAGCTCTGTTTTCAACAGAGACTACACTCATACACCATGAAGTTCATAACTAGATGAAAGGACACCCGATTACTGTGAGATGGCATTTTGAAAGAGGATTATTAGACACTATGCTACAGGATTCATTTTTTTATTTGAATGGGTTTTTATTGTGCACATCTTTTATCTGAACTTTAATTATATCAACATTGTGCTGCATTTAATTATTATATTTTAGCACCCATTGCCACAGTTGTGTCCAGTCAGTGATGCAAATATTAAGCGCATGCAAATACAATGGAGCTTGTTAAAGCTTCATTGCTTTTAACAGCACCTTTTAATTGGCACTTCAACTATGTAAGCTGGAATCTGAAAGCTGTTAAACCACTTGTAATGATACTGATATTTTCCACCCTCTTTACATTTCTAGCTTATGTGGCTGAAAATCACACAGTTTCCAGACATCAGATATAACCCCTGCTTCAAAAGAGCCAGGGTTCTCTAGTGGAGCAGCTCCACAGTAAAACAATGGCATTTCCAAAAATAGTGGACAGATAAACAAATAAAAACTGTAGTTGTGTTAGATACTACCAACAGTGCTGACACTTGTCGTGCCAATTAGTGAGTCACAGTTAGCAGACACAAATCAATATGATTGAAATAATAAAAACGCAGCAATATTTAAGCAAGTGTTTGCAATGATTTCCTAGCGACAGCGCGGAGAGCGAAAACGTGTGAGAAGTGCTTTGTGGAACAGTGCAAAGCAGTTTAGAAGCCGTTAAGAGAAATTAAATCTTCAACTGCTTTAATCAGAAAATACACTAAATTGGGAAATTACTGCAGCTTAAATTCTAAATAGCTGTTTGTCTTTTTCTGATAACAAGCTGAAACTCAGGCCAGCTGATTCAAACTGGTGCCATTCTGAGACAAGGGACGGAGCTAACAAAGCACACACAGGCACTCACACAAAAGCAAGGCCGTAGTCCAAACAATGAGTAGAAGCGCTTTGTGGAAAAGTGCAGAGCAGTTTAGAAGCAGTTTGAAAGGAGGTTGACAGCTGCAGAGAAACTAAACTTAAACTTCCAAAAAAAAAAAAAAAAAGTAATATGGCCTTCAAGCCAATAATCTTTGACACCTGCATGATGTGGGAAATCCGAGAAAACCCAGCAGAGCTAAAACAAGTGTATGTAAAGTGCCGCAAGATCCAGGACTTGCTTCAGCAATTAAGCATGCTAGAAATTGAGAAGCACAAACTTACAGGAGTTTGAGGAGCTGGTACACCCAAAATTCTTGGAAATTTGCACCCCTAACAGACAGAAAGCCACCAGGGAGATAGAAGAGGGTCGGAACAGCAGTCAAACACAACCACCAGAAATTAAAACGCCAAACAAATTTGAACCATTTCAACATTTAGATGAACAAAAGGAATAGCATCCAGGACCCCATAAACTGTGCCTGCCAGGCAGCAAAATAAAGGGAGGTCATGATTGTAAGGGATTCAATATTGAGAAACACAGCAAGTTCAGTGCGCAGTCTGGACCCCCTCAGTGTGTTGCCTTCCAGGAGCCTTTGTCAGCACATCACTGAAAACATTGACAGGTTCCTAGAACAAACAGGAAATGACCTGATAGTAGTCGTCCACATTGGAACAAACAACATTGGAAATAATAATCTAAATGCATGGCTGAAATCGTGGTGCACACTGGAAGGCTTCACCTTCCTTGAACATTTGACCACATTCTACAACAAGGACTATCTATATAGGTGGGACAGAGTGCACTTAAATAAAAAGGGAACCAATCTACTCGGAGACAGGATCCTCAAGGAGGTTCAGAAGCATTTAAACTAGAAAGAAAGGGGGGAGAAATCAACACAAAAAACAGAAGGGCAAGCAAGGGCAAAAAGTCAGGTATGATAGCCATTAAATGCATTTATCTAAATGCTAGATGTCTCAACAAGGCAAATTCAGATAAAGAGCAAAATAATCTGTTATACAGTGAAATGCATGTAGCAAATGTCTGCTTCCTCACGCAATTTATCAAGGCACCAACTGGGAGGGGGGGGGGATTATGCCTTGATTTAGTTTTTTCAAATAACGAAGACAGAATAATCAAAACAGAGGTCAGAGAACCATTGCCAAACTCAGATCACAACATGGTCTCATTTGAAGTACTTTTTAAAACCCAAAAATTAATGATTAAAGCTAAGGTACAAATAGCAACATCATAGAGGAAGAGAAAAAAATTGCAAATATATTAAATGATTACTTTTCACAATTTTTTACAAAGGAGGATATAGACAACATGCCCCACATGTTGACCTGTTCCTATCCAATTTTAAATAACTTCAACATAACAGAGGTAGAAGTGTTAAAGGGACTAAAATTAACAAATCTCCTGGGCTGGATGAGATCCTCCCAATAGTACTCAAATAAATGAAAGAAGTTATTTACAAACTGCTAACTAAGATCATGCAACAGTCTCTTGAGGCAAGGGTTGTACTGTCAGACTGGCTAATTGGAAACATAGCGCTGAGCCACAAAAAGGGAGACAAAACAGAACCAGGTAACTACAGACCAATAATCCTGACATCTATTATATGTAAACTTAAGGAAACTATAAGAAGCTGATTGATGAGATTCTGGGGTCAATAAGCTACTAACAACCGAACGAGCAAGATGGGCCGAATGGCCTCCTCTCATTTGTAAACTTTTTTATGTTCTTATGACCACTATTAAGTGCAGGAGACATTGATTAATGAACTTTGCTGGCACTGTATTGATATTTATGGCTATTAGGTGACACCCTTGTTGTCTCTGTGATAGCTTCCTATGGAGCTGACCAGACAGGATAGTTTCAGTACTTTCCTCTGTTACTCATCCACAGTCGTGTAGTGCTATATTTACAACTGAGGGGTCGCTATTATTCTTTACTTATTTGTATGGGTTATACTCATGTATATTTCCACATATTAATAAGAGCAAAATAGTTAAATATTCTACACCTGGAGTACAGAAGCGGTTCTCTCCCTGCCCAAGAAAAGTGGGGGAGCAGCGCTCACCCGCGACCCCCCAGCACTACATCCCTGCTCAGCCAGCAATATGAAACCATGGAGACCCTAGCTGTCAACTCTAATTACCTAAACCAGTGTTCAATGTAGGAGGAGGATTCTGAACTGCAATTTACCTGCTGTTGTCTCGTCAAAATGTCAGGAATAAATATTCTTCAAGTGGTAACAGTTACAGTCTATTAGGTTTCCAAAGCATTTTTTCTTCTAAGCAATTCAGGTAGTTTATTACAGTCTCCTGTCATAATTTTTCAAATTAATTTCACTAAACTATAGACAGAAAGAGAGGTGAAATGTATTGCATTTCTCAGATGTACTGGTTATTCAAATAGTTTTACCAGTACTGTCTATTACTGTTTACCTAAATAGTGCACAAGCATCACATTTTGGAAAGATGATTGTATCCAAGTAGTAACCACACTTGTATTGTAAGGTTAATTTAGTTTTTTAAAACTTGATCAAGAGTTGTTGGCAATTGATGATTGTAATATGACTGTATATGATTTAAGTCACATTTTTATAAAATATTGTATTAATATTGTAGCTCAATTTTACATCTTAAGCACCCAACATATTTAGTTGTACTTTGTCACTATCACCATAGACACATCTTTTCTTTCTATATATCAATGCACGGCATAAAATGCCTTTGAGCATTAGTACTTAATACTCCTGACCTGAGCAGAATCATTATGGCGATTTAATCTGTGTTGAGGGAGAACAAATGAGATTGAAAAGCCACGAATTCAAAGACCGCATGAGGAGTCAGCTTTATTGTTTCAGAATATAGTCTTCAGGAATCAGACAGTAAATGTACCAGTATCACTGAAAACACAAATCTGTCATTTGATTAATATTGTTAATGAGAAAGCCATGTTTAAATAAATGACTTCTATAGATTAATGGCTGCCTCTTATTGCATGCACATTGAATTAATATATCCAATAGACAAATCTAATTTTCCAGATGCAACAAAATTAATTTATATTAATGGCATTCATTATATTTTAGAAGCTTTTCAAAAGCATAAAACATCTACAATCTATTTCCTTTTGTTTTTGTTAGCAAGTCAGATTCAATGTGATTTAAATATACTTGAAGTGAGTCTCAATAACTGCCTGCCCCTGTCTATCCTTTATTATAGTTCAATTGTGTTGTCAGTAAAATATGTGTGTTTAGGTCATACATTCTCATGCTCACAATTAACTAGATGGAAACTATTTTATGCTCTATTGTCACCCACAATCTACTAATCAGTAGATTGATTTTATTTAAAAAGAGTGAACTGAGAAAAGATGAGAAATGCTTAAATGAATAAATGCCCTTAGAAATGCAATATGGTGCTCATTGTATAAAACAACTTATTAAAAATGGTTTTAAAAAACTATTGTACACCTCAGGACCTGCAGGAATATAATATTATTCCATGAAGTCAAATAATATTCAGTAGAAATGTCTTTCAACACCATCTCTATCTCACGCCACTAACAATTTTTACAATGTATTGCACGGTATTTATATACGCCATGACCATATATAATATAATATATATCATATATATATATATATATATATAATCATATATATATATATTATATATACTATCTATATAATATATAAACTATGGATACTTGAAATGGTATGTGGCAGTGTTGACTGGTACCATACAGTAGGTTGAGCTGATTGCACAGTTTCTCAGAGGCCTCCAGGAACGTACATTTTTAGGGGAATACCTTGAGAACCATCAACACTGGAGCTTTCTATAGTTTCCTAAGGACCCCATGTACAGACATCCCAGTCTGCTCTGCCACAATTTCCCTGACATTGCACATAGGTAGAGCCCCATATTTTTCGCAAATACGAAATAGCACGAAATAAAACGAAGTGCAACATATAACATTTAAATTGGGAGGCTTATGCAAAAAAATGATTTAAATAAATACTTGCAATCATAGGTGTAAAGGCTCAGTCATTACCATAATGGTGCAATAGAAACAAAAGCTCTGACTAGCACCTGCACAGATGTATAATTAGGAGCGAGTCTTTTGGGAATTCAAAGTGTGATGGAAGAGAAGGAACGTTTGTTTCTAAAATGCCTAAACCACTCTTAACAATTAAACAACGCTGTAAAAAGGGGATGTATGCAGCTGACAGAGACAAAATAATGATGGGGACAGACTAAAACGAATGACAAAACAGAATGCTCATTGACTAAAATTGAGAGAGGAATGCCCATTGACTATAGTGGAGAAAGGAATGCCCATTGAATGTAATAGGAAAAAAGAATGCCAGCTTATAAATGAAAATTCTTAAGACACATCTTAAAACCCCTTATATCATTACATAGACATGAATTATTATACCAATTAAAAGTGGAATGACATGGAATGACAGCTGTTTTCAATGGAATGACATACCAGGATTACAAAAAAAAAAAAAAAAAAAAAAAAAAACAGTAAAATCATAGTTAAGGAAAGACTAAACCCCTAATACAAATCTTAAAGCCCCCCAGTGGCAGGCTGGTGAGTGGATAGAGGCCCAGAGACAGTCTGCAGTTCAAAAAAAATACTAATTTTATTATAAATAACACAAAATAAAAGTGCACAAGGGCAAAATAAAGGGATTTAAACAAAAAAAGAAAGACAAAAAGCAAAATGTACAAAATAAAGGTTTCCAGGCTGGGCAATGCCTTCACTGGATTTACAAATCTCAAAAATACACACAAACCAAAAACAAAAATACACACAAACCAAAAACAAAAAAAAAACAAAAACAAAAACAAAAACAAAAACACAAAAACAAAAACAAAAACAAAAACAAAAACAAAAACCTGCTTCCTCAACTCCCTCCTCCCAAATGAGAAGCAGAGGCCTCCTTTTATGTCAGGTGGCTGGGCGCTGATTGATCGTTAATTAGCCTAATCAACTAATCAACCCCAGCCACCTGAACATAATAAACCCAGGCAGGTAGGGGAAATTAACCCCATCCCTGCCAATTTAAAAAGGGCAGAGCTTTGCTCTGCCACACCCCCATACCGCATTTTACAAATAAACTAATGTACAATTGTCCTCCAGAAGAAGCAAACCTAATCTAATTAAATGCCTCAGAAAGGTGACTAATTTAAACTCTATGGTATTTTAAAACAAATGTGATTCATCAGTCCTTTTGACATGGTGGTCATTGTTGTCAAATCATTTAAAATGAGATTCCTAATGAGTGTATTCACGTGATTTTATATTTTTATCATCATGTATATATATCTTTTTAAATCTACATATTCTCATAACATAATTGCTTATTACCATAACAGAGAGAGTGGAATTAATAATGATGTTTCAAATCAAGAATACGCCAGACAGTATATAGACTGTATGTCCAGTATATGGATGAGGCAGAAGCACTTATAAGTGGTTGTGTTTAAATTACCATTATAATCAAACAACCGAAGAATAAAGGAAACAGCATTTTCCACATTTGCCAGGTCATTTAAACATTAGACAACTAATGAGGACTCACATCTTACTTACTTACTTACGCCTGTTGTCCCGTCTGGGGCATAGGCTGCCAACAAACGCTCTCCAGCCATCCCGGTAAAGAGCCAATCGCTCCAGCGGTCTCCAGGTGTGGCCTGTCCTCTTCATGTCTGCCTCCAGGTCACGGCGCCATGTATTCCTTGGGCGACCTCTCTTCCTTTTCCCCTGCGGGTTCCAGGTGAGGGCTTGCCTTGTGGTGCTGGATGCAGGCTTGCGGAGCATGTGGCTGATCCATCTCCAGCGTCTTTGGAGGATCTCTTCTTCTGCAGGCTGCTGTTTTGTCCGCTGCCACAGTTGTTCATTACTAATTCTGTCTGGCCAGCGAATTCGCAAAATCCTTCTGAGGCAGGTGTTGATGAAAGTCTGGATTTTCTTTATGGTGGTGACGGTGGTTGTCCAGGTCTCGGCTCTGTAAAGTAAGACAGGCTTCACGATGGTGTTAACGAGCTTGATCTTGATGTTGACTGTCAGGTCTGTGGATATCCAGACGTTCTTCAGTTGTTGGAAAGCCGCCCTTGCCTTGCCAATTCGGGTTCTAACATCAGTATCTGTCCTACCCTGTTTGTCAATGATGCTGCCAAGGTAGGTAAAGCTCTTCACCTCTTCTAGCGCTGCATCTTCCAGCCTGATGGGTGTGATATTTGTTGTGTTGACCTTGAGGATCTTGCTCTTCCCCCTGTGGATGTTGAGGCCCAAGCAAGCTGAGGTTTTCGCAACGGTGCTGGTCTTTTCCTGTATCTGTTGCTGGGTGTGGGAGAGAAGGGCCAGATCGTCTGCGAAATCAAGGTCATCCAACTGTGCCCAGAGAGTTCATTGGATGCCATTCCGCTTTTGGGTTGTTGATGACTTCATAACCCAGTCTATCTTGAGCAGGAACAGGAAAGGCGACAGCAAACATCCTTGTCTCACTCCTCTCCTTACTTGGAAGGCGTCGGTGAGTTGCCGGCCATGGACCACCCTGCAGGTCATCCCCTCATAGGAGTTTTGGATGATGTTCACGATCTTCTCCGGCACACTGTAGTGTCTCAGCAGCTTCCAGAGGGTCTGTCTGTCTACCCTATCAAATGCCTTTTCATAGTCAATAAAGTTGACATAGAGGGGCGAGTTCCACTCCAGTGACTGTTTCTAGATGATGCACAGCGTCACTATTTGGTCAGTGCAGGATCTATCCTTGCGAAAGCCAGCCTGCTGATCTCGGAGCTGGGGGTTGAGAGCGTCCTTCATCCTGTTCAGTAGGACTCGGTTGAACACCTTTCCTGGGATGGACAACAGCGTTATCCCTCTGGAGCTGGAGCAAGAGCTGTGATTTTATATTTTTATCATCATGTATATATATATATATATATATATATATATATATATATATATATATATCATATATATATATATATATAAAAAATCTACATATTGATATAGATATTCTTATACCATAATATAACAGTGGTATATTAATTGGTATTGTCATCACAGAGACAGTGGAATTAATAATGATGTTTCAAATCAAGAATACACCAGACAGTATATAGACTGTATGTCCAGTATGTGGATGAGGCAGAAGCACTTATAAGTGGTTGTGTTTAAATTACCATTATAATCAAACAACCGAAGAATAAAGGAAACAGCACTGTCCACATTTGCCAGGTCATTTAAACATTAGACAACTGATGAGGACTCACATCTGCTCAGCCTAAATAAGAATTTAAATTGAACCCATTTTATAGATATAAAAAAATAAGTAATATTTTTTTTTCACTTCAGAAGACTCCATTTTCATATGTACAGCCAGGGGGCTGGAATCATGTGACCACAGTTATATAGATCACTGAAGCAATACTCTTGGCATTGACAGGAGTAGTCACCAGCTTTGATGTGTAAAATGACATTATCCAGGGATTGCTTGCTCTCCTAAACCGATATCTTGTTTAGTAAAATAAATTGCTGCGTATTAAAGGCTTCTTCAAAGTGGAATCTCTTTGCCATTTTGTTATAAATATGTGTACCCTGCAATTTACAGGAGACTGGCCATTTTTTCTATACAAGGACCTCAAAATGGTTTCACTGACAACATAACATTACAGTGGCTCTCAAAAGTATTCACCCCACCTTGGACTTTTCCACATTTTATTGTGTTACAACATGGAATCAAAATGGATTTAATTAGGAATTGTTGCCACTGATCAACACAAAAAAGTCCACAATGTCAAAGTGAAAAATAAAATCTACAAATTGTTCTAAATTAATTGCAAATATAAAACTGAAAATAAATGATTACATAAGTATTCACCCTCTTTGCTACGACACACCTAAATAAGCTCTGGTGCAACCACTTGTCTTTATAAGTTAATTAGTTAGTTGAATGGAGTCCACCTGTGTGCAATTAAGGTGTTTCACATGATTTCAGGTTAAATATACCTGTCTCTGGGAGGTCCCACAGTTGGTTATTACATTTCCTAACAAAAACTACACCATGAAGATGAAGGAACATTCAAAGCAAATCTGGAATAAGGTTCTTCAAAAGCACCAATCAGGGGTAGGATATAAGAACATTTCCAAGGCATTGAATATCCCCCGAAGCACAGTAAAGTCCATATTAAGAAATGGAGAGAATATGGCACAACTGTGAATCTGTCTAGAACAGGCCATCCTCAAAAACTGAGTATCCGGGCGAGAAGGGCACTAGTCAGGGATGCCACCAAAAGACCTATGGCAACTCTAAAGGAGTTACAGTCATCTAAGGCTGAGCTGGGGGACACTGTGCATACGGCAACAATAGCCCAGGTGCTTCACAAAACTGGCCTTTATGGGAGAGTGGCAAAAAGAAAGCCATTGTTGAATAAAACTCACATCAAATCTCGGCTAGAGTTTCCCAGAAGAGATGTGGGAGACTCTGTGACTGTGGCAGATTCTATTCTATAATAGAGCTTATTGGCCTCAATGCTAAGCGCTATGTTTGGCGCAAGCCTAACATTGCACATCATCCTAAGAACACCATCCCTACCGTGAAGCATGGTGGTGGCAGCATCATGCTATGAGGATGCGTCAAGGCCTGGAAAGCTTGTGTAGAGGGCAAAATGGATGCAGCAAAATACAGATATGTCCTGGAGGAAAACCTGCTGAAGTCTGCAAGAGACCTGGGACTTGGGAGAAGATTAATCTTCCAGCAGGAGAATGACCCCAAACGTACAGCCAAAGCCACACTGGAGTGGCTTAAAAACAAATAGGTCAATGTCCTGGAGTTTTTTGGTAAAAATTGCTGTTCACCAAAGGTCCCCATCCAACCTGACGGAGCTTGAGCAATTCTGCAAAGAAGAATGGGCAAAGATTGCATTGTCCAGATGTGCAAAGCTGGTAGAGACTTATCTAAATAGACTCATGGCTGTAATTGTGCCAAAGGTACCTCTACCAAATATTGACACAAGGGGGCAAATATTTATGCAATCAATTATTTTCTGTTTTGCATTTGTAATTAATTTAGAACAATTTGTAGATCTTATTTTTCACTTTGACATTATGGACTTTTTTTGTGTTGATCAGTGGCAAAAACTCCTAATTAAATCCATTTTGATTCCATGTTGTAACACAATAAAATGTGGAAAAGTCCAAGGGGGTATCGAATACTTTTGAGAGCCACTGTATCTACCTGGACTGATTTGGTTGAAGTCAGTGAAGGGAAGTACCATTTAATTCACTTTTGTATTAAAGAAAAGAGGACTTTAAAAATGGAAAGACCAAGGCACTTGTCATATAATAGTTATAACTAGAGGAAACATCTAGTGTACACTTCATGTGCCTGGTTGATTAAGTGAACTGAAGTGTCCATAAACTTAAAGGTAAAAAGCTGCATTCTTTAGACAAATACACATCCTATGCTTGTGCCAATATGCTCAAAAAACTACCATGATTTACATTCCAGTCATTGTCAGTTGGAGGTGAGGTCAGGTAAGAGGTCAGTAGCTATTTATATTTAGTATGGTATCAAGAAACAGTACCGTATCTATAAGGTAAATTACATAAGTGTGCAGTTTGTCATAATTATTCAGAAAACCATTATGAAAGGAGTAACTCATTATTTCCAAGTGCTTTACTTCATTTAAGAGTACAGTACTGTGACATTAGCTACAGTATGTGCTTTATACAGTGTTACAGACAACCTGAGCCATATAAACCATCTCATTATTACCAATTATAATTTAAATGTGTCATCGAGTGATGCTGTGTTCTACCATTAACTTGTCACGTAACTGGAAAAATCGATGTTGTGTTAAAAATGGGTTCAAAAGTAAGTACATTTGAAAACTAAGCTGTCACAAAACATTTACTCCTTGGCACAATCCTGGCGGTTTGTAAAGCTAACAAAGTTTCTATGCCATCTGACATTTTTTGAGGAAGTCAGCTGAAGTTTAATATATAAGCAAATATGAATATTCAAATATGAATATATGCATATATTTTGAAAATTTGAAAATTTCAAAATATATGCAGATTTTGTGTTCCTAAAGGCCTCTCTGGTCAGAACTGTACAGAATATACTTTGAGACCTATGAGTGCTGCCTGTGTGGGTGTCTCCATTTCAGCGGGTGAGCTGGTCAGTAACATTAGTTGACCTTTTTTAAAATGTTCATTGTTTTAGTGTTTCTGTTTGATAATACCTGTTTTATAAAAAAAGTAATACAAATATATATCCAGTTAACTGTAACATAAGATTACAACCATTGAAAATAAAATCATAAGATTTGCTCTTTTGTTGAGAAAGAGTTTACTGTAATAATTACTACTTCTTTGTCAAGTACAGGAGATACAAGACAGCACTGTAGGATACTTTGCCTGTGGTTCATCCTTGATGTAAATAGCAGACTGACAGCTGTCAATTCATTCCTCATACAAGTTGGTGTTTAGTAAGAATTTTTAATCAATTTAAAAATTGAGATTTTGTTACAGAAATAGTTATTTTGAATGCCGATTGCTTTTTTTTTTTTTTGACCAGACAATCATTAGTATTTTAGTTACACCCTGTCATGCTTTCAAAAGTAAATTTCTGATAAACCACTTTTTCAAAAGTACAATATATCTTGTACATATGATTGTGCAAATAAAATATACATTACAAAGCAATTCAACACTGACACAAAAGATATAACAATTTTTTTCAACATATGAAGGCATTACATAACTCCAAGAATTCAGTGAGAATTTAAGGCCATTTTTGTACTAAATATTTTTTTTTCTTGTATCTTGACACGATACTCACAAAAACGGTGCATTTCTTGTAAAACTGCACATGCAAAACATAGTGCGCACTATAAGATTTGAAGAAGCATACTATGGATTATTTGGATATCTCAGTAAACAAAGTTCATGTGTACAAACTCACATGGCTGCGCATTAGAATTCTCTGGCACATTCACCTGATTGGCGCACACATGCACACATTGTGTGCACGGCAAGGTGACATAATAAGTTGACACCAGCAAAGCATACATACGCTAAAACCAATATCCCTGTCTCTGAAGCTACCTAGACTTTATAGATGGAGATCCCAAATGAAATACTAACTAGGCAGCAATATAAAAAAAAAATGTATTTATCATCATACGGTCACAACTATATGGGTTTATTATGCCATCAAATCGAGAAAGAGAGATCCAATAACCTTACGGTTGCAACTGTATTTAATTGGTTAAAAATGTTTTTTTGTATGGCCAGGTATCATACAATATATAATGTCTGCTTTTTTTTTCTGGAAGGTTTATGATATAAAAACATCCATGGTGAACGGCCAAAAAAATTGTACAATTAGACTGCAGTGCCTAGATAAAGAAGAAAAGCAAAGCAAAGAAAAGCAGCACTTTTGGCAGCTCCAGACAACCTGGGTCCCATTCACAAAGCTTTAACTAAAATTTCTAACCTTTTTTAAGTCTGTTCTGAATAATGAAATTGTTGAAGGCTGATATTAGTTCATTTTAAATGCATCCATAACTACAAAACACTCAACGGTAGTATGTACAGTAATTATAAAAGAAACACATTCATTATGTGACAAATGTTACCCCATGGAAGTATTTCTCAATGTCTTCAATTCAGATAGATAGTCAAAAAGTTTGTTAAGCAATTACGTTACGGTTTATTTTAGTCTAATTATATTTAAAATGCATAAATAAAACTTGATTAAACACAAACTTTAAAAAGTTTTGTGAATTGGGACCTTTGTTTTCAATAATATTATAACATAACACTTTATGTGAAAACACAACATCTATATATAATGTAATGTTTCCAGGGCCTAGATTGTCAAAGCCTTTTACACCAAATCTTCATTAACATGATTTTCTCAAAAAAAGACACCTAAAAAAGTTAATAATAATAAATTAATTTTTTATAGTTTTAAAATTGTAAAATTGGAATTTTTTTTTCCTTTCTTTAAGAACAACAAATTAATTATTAAGAACGATTTTGACAAAAAAAAGCTTTGAGAATCTAGCCCCAGATATCTTAAAATAAAAATACATAAAAGTCCTAATTTTATAACAAAGATATTATATAGAATGTGTTGATATTAAGTGCATTTAGAAACCCTAGAACACAGTTAAACCTGTATAAAGAGGATGTTCAGGTTAAATTAGCTACTTTTGCAGACGGCTGACCTTTCTGTCCAAGCTATTTTACACTAGACAACAAGGAATTGATAGCAAGGCAATTTCAAGACCAGCAGCCTTTTGATTATGTTGAATCTAAATACAGGTCTCACTGTAGATCCCCACCCCCACCCCCACCCCACCCCACAACCCCAATCCTAGAATGCTCTTAAGAAGGGATATGGTTTCACTTTTTAGGATGTTTCATCTGCAAGGTAGCACACACAAGAAGTATAATTATTCCAAAGTTTATATTTCAAGTATGATTATAAAAGTATTCCACTGTAAAAATCATTAACATGTAAACATTAAGAGATAGAGGAAAAGCATTCCCATGGTTATTTACAACAGTCCAGGAATTGGGAATCCTGTTAAAACATGGTTCGACTGTTAAAACATGGTTCCACCTTTTCCCCCATTAACATTTTAAGAGTTGTTCCTCTGTGACTGTCCTTCCTGCTTTTTTTTTTTTTTTTGGATTAAGCTTTAACTCCTAAAGGAAAGCTGCTTTATTTCCAAGGCATTCATGAAGACATCCAATTTTGTACGCAACCTGCCTGTACCGTCCAATTTTTTTTTAAGTCCTTAAAGAAGAACTTTAAATGGAAGTAAACATGTCATCAGAGATGCTTTCGTGTCCTGTCGTCATCCCAGTCTACACAGTGCAAGCAGACAAAAGAGGTGCAGCACATAGTGTTTCTGACGAGTGGAGGGCTAGAGGTGGCAGGCGATTAGGAAGGTCAGATCTGGGTTTGCAGAGGGTGCCCTGGGGGTGTGTAGGGAGGGGGTGCAGGAGACGGCTTGATTGCTCTTGCTTTCATGTAAGACAAGAACTGGTCCGGAATCTCTGCAAGTACATCCTTTGCCAAACGGGCCATGCTCAGGATGTGGTTTCCCGTCCTGTCAATGTAGTCTCTGAATGGGACAAACTGAGAAGTAAAAAGATAGAAAGAGCCCAATTAATTCAGGCAATGGTCCAGCTGCATAAATCCTGAACAGTGTAGATATTGTATGGGGAACCAAAAAACATGTGAGACTGGCTTCTCGCTTAAGGGTTTGTCTTTGTTTGTTTCTGAGATATGTTTGCCTTTGAGAGACTAACTTATAATATATAAGTAACTTATAATAATAAGTAGTCCTTGCCTGTCTGCCTTTAACAAATCACTTGAGTTTTTGGTTGAATCAGTTTATTCGAAACCCAAGCTGATTGGCTAATGTCCAACCTAATTAGGTACAATACATTCAAGTTTCCTAACAAATGTTAATTAGTATGTTTGCAGTGCTGAACAAGACTGAATCTAATGATACAAAGAGATAATTGGTCTTTATTGAGCAAAGGCTAATAGAGTGGGCAATATGAACAGTATGACCTTTCAGATGGATGCTAACCAGAATTATGAGGCATATAATTTGGCTTCTTATTAACTCCCTCACTGTATAAACTGAAGGCAGATGTAGATTTGTGCTGGTGATGGAAACCTTTCCCTCTTGCTGGTTCCACACTGTGCACCTGCTGCCACTGTCATCTGCTGTCAATATCAGAGGAAATGTTTAGCAATTAACTATGGTTGGCCCTGGTGTTCTGTACGACAGAGTGTATTCAATCTTATTAATTTGGAGCTAGTCAGATGGAAGGTAGCCTCACGAAGCAGAAAAACCTGAAAAACGTTTTAGTTTCTGTGGGTTTGATCTTCATATAGCAGTTGGGTGTCAAAACATGAACACAGAAAAGGGGGTCTGTTCATCTCAACAATGTCAGGTTCATAATTGTGAGAAAGCAGCTAAAACCGTGAATTGGCAGGCAGAAAATGCAGAGGGAGACTTCAGCTAAACATGTTCCTGTGCAAACACGATTTAGTGAGAGGCGTTTAGTATATTCTTTGAACAGTAACATCAACTAGAACTTAATAGAATAAAGTGTTAAAAATGATGACAATACAATTAGCATCATCCAAATATTCTGCATAGAACAGGAAGAAAATAACTATAATAGAGCACACAAATGAAGCTGGGACAACCAGACAGAAAAATGCAATTTACTGTTTCCCAATTGTTTGAAGAAATAATATAAGTTATCCTTCGTTGTGTGTAAAAAAACACCAATTTATAACAGCTTCTAAAAGGTTTGTTGGGAGAGAGACAAACAATTTAGGGTTGAATAACCTATTCAATTGCCCTTATCTTACGGACACAAAGCTTTCTGGGCGGACGTTTTCCTTATCTTGACTGTTTCAGCACCTAATCTAGCTTGTCTTTTTTTCAATGGATAATTTTTTAATTGTTACCATTTAGCTCAGTAAGGAGGAGTAGGGGAGATAAAATACTATCAAGAGACGTGGGGGCTCAGAACAACTGGATGGTTAATAATGTAATTCCTTGAAAAGGTTTAATTAATCAGCTCTCCCTTCTACTTCAAACAATGTATTCACGATGCAACTCTCACTGCATCATAAAGAATGTCAATCAGCTAAGATAACTATTTTCCATAATGACATTCAATTACTGTAATTCTTACATGTAAGTATACCCTTGGGAGTTAATTTACTGTAAAACTCTTTTGTTAATCAGATATTGGTTTAACAGTTTTCTCATTTTTATGTCTAAAGAACTTCCTTGATCAAGTCCAGTCTTCTCACTGAGCAGATCAAAAATAAATAAAAAACTTGTTCTTGCTCAAATTGAAACAATCAAAACATATCTGTGCATCTCCAAAAATTCCACCTTGACAATGGATTGCTCGGTTTTAGGAATTTCCAATCTTGCATATCCTTGGAGTCCAAATAAAGCAGCATCTTTAGTATCTAAAATTGCAACAGTGTTCACATCTGCCATTATCGAAAACAGAACATTAAATAAAATGCACTGATAATTGACAGTTTGAGTTTATTTTAATACCCATCATTCAACATAAGAACATAAGACCATAAGAAAGTTTACAAACAACAGCAGGCCATACGACCCATCTTGCTTGTTTGGTTGTTAGTAGCTTATTGATCCTAGAATCTCATCCAGCAGCCTCTTGAAGGATCCCAGGATGTCAGCTTCAACAACATTACTGGGAACTCATATCACAGTTTCCTCACCATTAGCGACAACTGGCATTCATACTTTGTTAGGGGCTCATTAAAGTTTGCAGTTTTACCATATTTTGTGCTGATTACCCATACTGTATGTCATCTGTAAACTCTGAAAGGTTAAGAGAAATGTACACATGTACTGTACATAAACAGGTTTTTATAGGCGGATTATAATTTCAGTAAAATACAACATTAGGTTTGAGAATCAGATATTTCCACAATTAAGATGCATAACTGAAATTGAAAAGTAAAGCTTATACTCTGCTAATTTTTTAAAATGACTGGTTTGATTATTAAATGCGCTGCTCAAGAACTTTGAGTCAGACTGTGGGAACAACAAGCATTTCAGCATCCAACCACTTCAGAGAGAGTCACTAGAGGTTTGCATGTCAGTCAATTCTGTGCTTTGCTGTAATAATATGCAGTCAGAAACTGGAAAGCACTTTTTAAGTAGTAATGTTTAATTGTTGCATTGTGAAGCTATGGAAACGTATCATAAATGTTATATTCCTTATTTTGTTGCTATTTGTGTGGATGTGTGCTTTTAAACTGAAAATGCCATCTTCCATTTTAAAGCAAACTAGTGAGTATATTAACTTTTCGTAATGGTTTATATTAAAATGTTGAATAAAATAAAACAAAATTACGCATGCATGAGAAATGTCAGAGAGCAAAAGACAATGCCCGAGGGAGCCCCGTCTCATTATCTTAGCATTTTGATAAAGAATTATTCATTAGGCTATGTGTGTGTGGACTGATAAGCATGGTACAAAGCATTTACATGTATTATAAAATAATAAGCAGTCTAAAAACAATCATATCTACATCTAAAATGGGTCATTCCTAAACTACCTGGATGAAAATATTTATGATAGTAATTATGCCATTTTATTTTTTTCCCCCTTCAGTTTCAAGGCACTAAAAAAGTTTAAAAAAAATTGCGTGTTATTAGTGCAAATTGAAAGTTTACAGTGCTTACAAAGAGAGGTAGGCATCTGCTGTTGTTTGTAAGTGAGAAATGTTGCCTGAAATTACTGAGTATTATAATAAAACAATGATTGTAAAGATATATGCTGTTGTTGCTAGAGATCAGTTTTAATTATTTCCCTAACAGCTACAGTACTTTGGCTACCTAAATGGCAAACTAGAAATCGTGTTTCTTTAAAGCAATGCACAGCAGCACGACACACATATACAGAAGTAAAGAAAGTTTGTCTACTTTTCAAATTGCCTGGACTGGCCACTAGAGTTGATTTGTAATTTTAAAGCTAATGTGTATTTTAGCTTAACATGTTTGATTAATAAGTAAATACACGTTAACTGAGCTTTTCCGATGTTATCACTAAACAACAGCTAGGTTTAGGTGCTGTGAATTGCATTGCGACAAAACTGCACAAACCCTACATGTATTTCCTAACTTCTCTGAAGAGTGCTTTGCGGGAGCAAAAGATCAATAGACAAGACAGAACAAAAGTTCACACCTAATTCAAACGACTTCACCTCCTTCCGTACAGCAGCTCCTCACATTATGCAGTGACATTTGTAGATTAGGGTCAAATCTGAATCACAATCATTGTTAAATACTGCACTATTTAATACCGGACCCTGCAGTTCAACATGAACTAGTGATCTTGTTCCTGAAATCGAGTGAATGACCTTTTACGAGGCTGAGCCATCAAGACCTTATGTTGTGAAAGATAAACCTTGAGTGATGTACCTGAACAATGTCTCTTTCTGCATGTCTACCTCTGGATGATATTCGAATTTCATCACCGTCCAACTCGATCATTGCTGTAAAGGAAAGAAGGAAAAAAATAAAGCCATCAGTAACTGGATTTAGCAAAACAGGCAGTGATCTTTTTTTTTTTCAAATAAGTACAAATGTAATGTTGTTTCTTTAATTCACAGCAGTCTGAAACACATTTTATCATCAAAATGATTTTGCTTGAAATTAGCGTTGCTGCCAACAGTTGGCATATGGTGTATTCAGAAATTTGTTACCATTCAAACTGGTTGTTCTCAAAATAGCACAACAGTTACTAAAGGGTAATAATTTAGCACAAGGAAATACAAGAACCACACATTTCAATCCTGCAGCATTTTATTTCCATTTTGAAGGACCTGTTACTTGATTGAAAACTGAGACCTTTTTAAACTTGCCTTTTCGCAACATTTAATGAACAAGCAGAAGCCACTACTTTACTTTTAGTTCTATGGTTTCCAAGGTAACCCTGATATCACAGTCCCATACAGTAGCTAGGGGATGGAATTTGAATGCCTCAGTGCCAATCAAAAAAAATAACTCATAACAGCTGCTCAGGGCAGGAAAAGCAAAAAAGGCGGTATCTCCATAAAAATAAAATACTATTAAAAAGACTTAAATTGGTGATTTTTAAATGTAATAATAATAACCTTTACTTTTATATAGCGCCTTTCACAATGGACCACCATCACAAAGCACTTTAAATGATACGAGACTAGGATGTGTGAACAATGCATCAGCTGCAGAGTCACTTACAACAACGTCTCACCCGAAAGACAGAGCACAAGGAGGTTAAGTGACTTGCTCAGGGTCACACAGTGAGTCAGTGGCTGAGCTGGGATTTGGGTACCTGCTGGTTATAATCCCGTTTCTTTAACCACTGGGCCACACAGCCTCCTGTGTAATTATTCATGAATAATCAGTGTTACGGTTAAGTATGAATTACTATTTACTTAATTTAAATGTAACATTACATATGTAATTACATTTGAACTTAATACACTTACCGGTATTACAAAGTGTTACCATTAAAAGTTACATGTAATACTCATGTTGTCTGTCATTCAGCAGCCTTTCCTACTTAGACAAACCTTAAAGACAACCGGGTTCTTACTTTGGACAACTTCTTATACAGTAAAATCTCTTCAATCCAGCAGTCCTTCAAATAATCTCCTTCTGACCTAAAGAGTTAAGTAAGATTCCCCCTCTTGGGACGTCATGTGACCAGCAGCTTACAATGTGGAATTAGTTCCCAGCTTTACCGTCCTTTATGTAGTAGCAGTCCCTGCTTGGTTTCTTATCTACTTTTCAGTCTAGTAGCCAAAGATAAGAAGTCTCAATATCCCATATTTTTGTAAGAGCTCTCTTTCACAGAGAAGATTGGGGAAAGCTCCACAAAAACATAATCCCACCCTGTATTTATGTTACACACCTACAACCTCGGACCTTATAAAATACATTTGCTCAAGAACCTTCTGAGGTGGTGTATTTCACAGTAGAAGTAACTCCAACAATACCGAGAAATACACTACAGATTCAATACTATCTCTAGCCTTTTGCTTAAATGGTCATTATGGCTCTCTGTAAAAATATAGGAGCTGCTTAGGACAAGAGACACAATACCAGGTTTTTGCAAAAAAAAAAAAAGTCATATGAGAAATCCTATGTTCATATTATTTTTATAAATACACAGCAAACTGTTAAAAGTCTGACCTTTCTCACCATTTATTATGACTTGGCTGAAGGCAATACATTGGCCCTAGATATATTGTGAATATAGGATAGGGTACTGCATGATGCAAACTGTTATGGCATCACAAGTGTGGGCTTCCAAGCTGTCTGCCCTTGAGACATTAACAGATATATGAAGCGGAATATCACAGAATTATTCCTTCCATTTTTTTTATCAACATCATAACACTTTAGCAGTTCACAGAATAATTCCCACTGCAAGATACGATTCCTTACCATTACAGAGATTTATTCTTTCCCCTATACTTTCTTACCATCAAATTCTGCTGGTCCAACTCCAACAATAATTATTGACATTGGAAGGGTAGAGGCCTTGAAAAAAAAAACAAAGGTTACAGATCAGGCATTAAAAAAATGTATAGATTGGGCATGTGTAGCAAATGTCAGCTCTCTGGATTTTAACATCTGGAGTTTAACAATGTTACAACAGCAGCATAACAGAGTTTTCAACCAGACCAATTATCTAAGAAGTATAAGGGCTATTGAACTGTATATTATTATACAGTATGGTTAGGTTCTTTATTTGAAAGTTTATGTAAGTGATTAGAATGCACAGTCATGACTCATGACAGGACTTCTGACCCTTAGCAATAAGGTGCCATTTATTGTACACTAGCCTTAGGCAGCATCTACTATCATGGGTACCTACCAAGGAAAAAAAAAAGTCACGTATTAAATTAGCATATCTGGGAATTGGTGGCAGTGGTCTCCTGCATCAGGCTTGAGCGACCACCCAGAGTTGAAGTAAAACCTCTTAAATCAAATTCACAGGGGAAGACAAACAAAAACATAAAAATGAAAAAGAAAACTGTCGGTTCCACTAATTTGTTCAAAAAGACAAATATGGGGCTTAACATCAGCTTGCTGCAAGATTTACAAAACATGGTTTAGCGTCTCCTGAGAAACTTGTATGGACTACCGGTATACTGGATCCCCAATAACAACAACAATAAACTATATAAATATACTGTAAATATATGTATCTATATACTGTGTGTGTGTGTGTGTGTGTGTGTGTGTGTGTGTATGTATATATATATATATATATATATATATATATATATATATATATATATATATATATTATATATATAAGTATTTCTACTGGCGACAACCCTTAAAATTGTTCCCTGCGAAATTCAGTCTTCAGGTATTTTTATTATTATTATTATTGTATTATTATCATTATTATTATTATTATTATTATTAGAATATGATGTAGCTAGAAATGTGGGCGAGTAGGACAGTATTTTTAAAAAGTGCTGTACTTAACAGTTTGACTGGTTAATTTTTATATCATTAACCTAAAGTGCTGGATTTTAGCTCCAATCGTAGACTACCACTGCTGAAGTTACTGTTCTGTAGAAAAATGTGCCTATATAATACATGTACGTGTATAATAGGGTTATAATAAATAAATATGCAGTCAAAAAATATCTAGCAGATAATACAAGTATAGTACACAGGACTTTTTTATGGATTTTTTTTTTTTTTTTGTATTTGTGTAATGCTATGTCTGGATTTTATGTTTCATTTCCTGTACTTTTATATTTTTTTGGTGACCAAATGAGGCAAAACAGTTTACAAAGGCCAAACTGGAACAGAGGCATTTAAATGTACAAACCCTGTCACTAATCTGCTAGTGTAAACATTTATTCAATGACAATGACTGATCCAAGACTTGAACTGAAATGCCTGGTCCAGATAACTTTATATATATATATATATATATATATATACCTATATATATATATATATATATATATATATATACACACACACACACACACACACACACACACACACACACACACACATTTTAATGGCATTCCTGAGACTTGCAGAGTTCTCTTTTTATATTTATACAATTTCAGTAGAACACGAAAGATGCTAGTTCCATGCAAATAAAAGTGGTGATGATGACACAGAGAGTTTTATGAATTATGGAACTAGTGCCCTGCCTTGCCTGGGGCACTGAACATCTGCTGGTTTGAAGGAATGATCTGGAACTGGCTACCTGTAGTCAATACGGACACATGGAAATTATATCAAGTCATTAACAGGGCTGACAAGCTCTCCTTGCTGAGCTGAATGACTGAACCCTCCTGGATTTGAGGAGCAACTTGATTAAAGGGTTTAAGCACAATAACCAGAGAGCAATAAAATAATAATAATATATACATATATACAAATTCTATAGGCCTGCCTACTTCATACACTTTGATGACAAAATACACTTAAAAGTCCCAAAATCTTTTTCAGTCAAGGCTCTTGTTTATTATTCCTACAGCCTTATATACAATAATTCAGCCTAGCCGCAGTATTGGCATGAATTGTGATATGTTTATAAGTCATGCAATAGGGAGAACACAGCTACCTACTAATTGCTACATTATAAATATAATGATAATACATGAATATAGAAAAAAAAAACAACAAAAAACAATAGGACTTTAGACTGATACATCTACTCAAGAAAGTTGGGCTTCCAACAGTATACCCCTTATGCACTCAGAACTCCCCATGTGATTCTGTATTTGTTCTGCCAAAAAGGACAGACATTTTCAATACAGAATGAGCAAATTGCACATTATACATATTATATAAAATTACTTATTTTGCTAATAATATATATATACATCCTATTAGCAAAATAAGTAATTTTATGTCTAATATTTATCTTGCTTATTCTGTATTGGAAATGTCTTGTTAGAACAAATACAGAATCTCATCACACTCTTAAAAGGGTTGCTGTTAGAAAATAATCTCACAAATCTCACTTGTCACTCACTTCTATTTGATAGGTCTCAAATGTGAAGTTCTGAAAGAAACACATGTTATAGCAAACACTTTTTTATATTACATCAGGAACTACAGTACAATATGGTAAAGAAAGCTGGCATAGTTTGCTTGCCTTACTTCCAGGAGGTCTTATTGTCACTTCCATGGTCATTTCACTACTGTAGTGTCATCAAAGCATGTAGTCAACATAGGAAGCAGCTGATTGGGTGATGATAACAGATAAGGCGTTGATGGGTCAGGAAATATTCACTTCTAGGTGAAATGACAATGGTAGTGCAAGACTACCTGAAAGCAAGCCTTGCTAGCAGATGTATTTAACCTCATGTTTAAAAATACAATGGGTTTGTGACCCTTAACCCACTGTACATACAGAATGCATTCACACTCAGGTTCATAACATTACTGTAATCAGGGATAAACAAAAGCATGCCAGTCACTTACATTGACAATCGACTCTTTTGTCTGTGCCATATCTGAGATAACTCCATCTGTTATAATCAGCAAAATAAAATACTGTGAGCCATCTTTCACAGAGGCAGCATACCTGTGTAAAAGGTACAAAGGGCTTTGTTAGTCTGGACACATCTTACATAGTATAAAGACTAGTGTTTGTTCACATTTATTGGCTCTGTATTATAAAGGTGGATAACAGAAATATTCACAAATATACCGTAATTTGATTTCTGCCTCCAGTGGATGTAAATAATACTTATTTGACAAGTACTGTACTGCAGAGTTCATGTACATCATGAATAGATAGGATTTATTCTTGAGGATTTCTTGTTCAAGATTATAGGAATTCTGGTTCACAGTAACACCGTGCACCTTAAAATCTTTTACTTTAATTCTACCAAATTCAATGACTATGAGATAACAATGCCACATTTCATAGATTTCAGTTAAAGCAGCCTATTGAACAAATACAATGAACTGTACACGTCATTATGGCAATGACTTAGATTGACCTACATATTCTCACTCAATATATAAATTAAATGATCAGTGATCAGTGTCTGAAGAGGATCACCTGGGCGAGTTCACATTTCATTGTCCATTCACACTAGTGTTGATAGCAGAGAAACGTACAGCTGCCAGTGTGTAATATTACTTCTGCTATACTGTAATCCCTTATGATAATTATTATATGTTTATGTGTGTGTATGTGTATTTGTTTCTATTATGTGTATCTATTAAATGTGCTATTGTTTGTTTTGGATTGGCAGGGAGAGGGTTAAATTCCACCCTGCTAAATACATTGATAATGTGGCTTGATCCCTAATTAGCTAATTGCTAATTACTGATTAATTGGGCTCCAGCCACAGACTACAAAAGACAGGAGAAATCATTCATCTGGGTGGTGGAGAGTTGGAGTTGGAGAGTTTTGTTCATTGTGGTTGTTTATTTTAGCCCTTGTGCCATTTTATTAAGTGTTTGAAAAGTGTTTATTATTTTTGTTGTTTTTATTTAGTGTTTATTATACATAAGCACAGCAGCGCAGTTATACCCCGCACTACTTGTGTTGACGGGTACTTCTTCCTGGTCTGACATCACCCACAAGAGCCAACCTGTCACCTATTATACGTTTCTTCCTTTCTGAAGTCTCTTCGCAATAAAGACAGCACTCGGGTATCCGATACCCAGATACACTTCAGTCACATTTTAAGAATAAAATCAATCCCCATTATATATATATCTATATATATATAGTTAATATATATAATATTATATATATTATATATATTATAATATATATATATATATATATATATATATATATATATATATATATATAAACTATTGGATGTATGATACTTAATGTACGATTAAAAATTTCGACTGACTGCCGATTTCTGACTCTGTCACCAGTTTTCTGATACAAAGCCCATCTCTTCAATGTTACAATTTATCTAAATATCTGTCACAGCCCGCATTTAAAATAAATAAATAAATAAATAAATAAAATTCTCTCTAATCCCAAATCAGTCTGTCCAGTTTCACCTGACGAAAATGCAGCCAAAACAAAGCAAACGAGACAAGCTACGGTAATGTAACAGTTAATCATTAAACAGTTTTAGATACTTGTGCATTTTCATTTGTAAGTGAACTGTGACATTAGGGCCTTATCGAGCACCATATTTTGCAATTTTGAATACTGACTTTGGATACTGTTTTCATTCTGGAAACTCTGTTTTTTTTTGTATTTGTTTGTTTTTTCATCTTTTGGTAAACTGCATTTCCTTTTACATTTTACGCCACTCTGTGCATGGATAACACTTAGATTTCATTTTGCTATTAGCTCTTTAATGGGAAATTTTACATACAGCTACAATAGGTACCAGATTTAAAAGTATGTACTGTATTACAGTTAACGTGTCGTCTCTTTAGCTTTGGTAAGTGTTATTTTCAGAATCATACGATTCTGAATTAAAATACTATGGTCAGGTGTTTGAAGATTCATCAAGGAAAAATGAAATGCTTGAGGGAGAAGGGACACGGGCCTCACGTTGATCAGTACAATGATCAGTACAGTACAAAGTCAGTCAAGTCAATGGAATTAAATCCAGTGACAGGAAGCAAACCACAGCTCACAGGATATCAGCACCCCAGCCACAGACGTGAGGAAGACTTGCATGGAAACAGCTAGTGATGAACCGAATGGTCCTTGTGAACCCGGTCAGATGAAACCAACATTAGAGAGAAAAGAACCTCAATGGGCACAAGCCTGGAGTTAAATGGCCAAGAGCTTGTGAGCTGCGTGGGACACAGTATACATGGATCTCGTTTTGCGTTGGAAAGGTTAAGTGGAACAGTTGAAAAGAAGCTGGATAAATTTGGGGACATCATCTACGTATATGGAAGTGAGAGGTTTGGAGTTGAAGAAAGGAAGGAAAAAGTACAAACTATTTCTGGAAAGTCTAGATGGCAGCAGGATATTGAACATTTAGTTAGAGAAAGGAGACAGCTGAGGAAGCAATGGAGAAGAGCAGAACAGAGTCAGAAGGATGGACTCAATCTGTTACAAAGGGTCATAAAAGATAAGCTTGCACCATTGTGCAGAGCTGAGTGCCTACAGAAATGCTGCAAAAAGGAGCATGTGAGAACTAACTTTTATAAAGACCCATTCAAATTTGTAAAGAAGTTATTCACCAGTGAGAAAAATCGCACATTAAAAGCATCAAAGTTTGAGCTGGGGAGACACTTGGAGGTATCACATACAGATTCAAAAAGGCAGGAGCCTATGTCAATTCCTTCAGACATCCCACCTATGAATCCACCAGAATACCAAATGGAGAACTGTGCAAATAAGTGGAAAGAAGTAGAGCAAGCTGTGAAAAAAGCAAGGGTGCCTTCATCTCCAGGGCCTAATGGAGTTCTGTACAGAGTTTACAAGAGTGCTTCTGGAGTTCTATGAATCCTGTGGAAATTGATGAAAGTGGCATGGGAAAAACAGGTTGTACCAAGATCATGGCGCAAAGCATGGAATCATTATACCAAAAGAAAAAGATTCTACAAGCATCAGTCAGTTTCGCCCTATTTCCTCATTAAATGTAGAAGACAAGATTTTCTTCAGCACTATTGCTCAGAGATTGTCAACTTACCTAGAACTGCTTCAGTGACACTTCAGTACAAAAAGCAGGCATTCCAGGTTTCCCAGGATGCTTAAAACACATCAGTGTGATCTGGCAACAAATTCAATCAGCTAAAAAGGAGAAGAGCTCCATGTGACATTCCTGAATTTGGCTAATGCATATGGTTCAGTGCCACATGAACTTTTTTGGGCAGCATTTGATTTATTTTCAGTGTACTGATGACAATAACACATTTAGCAAAAGCCTACTTCGGAGATTTGCAATTGTTTTTCAACTTAAAAATTCAGCACTACATGGCAATGCCTAAAAGTTGTAGTAGTGGCAAGATGCACCATTTCTCCACTGGCTTTTATCATGGCAATGGAAGTAATTATTAGGGCATCAAAATCGGTTATGGGAGGAGAGCTTTTGGCTTCTGGAATGCGACTACCACCATGTGGCAGAGCACAGCTCTGCTCTTTAGAAATTGGCAGGGATGGGGTTAAATTCCCCTACCTGCCTTGGTTCATTGTGTTCAGGTGGCTGGGGTTGATTAGATGATTAGTTTAATTAATGATCAATCAGCGCCCAGCCACCTGACATAAAAGGAGGGCTCTGCTTTTCATTTAGGAGGAGGGAGCTGTGGAAGTAGGTTGGTTTTTTTGGTTGTTTGGAAAGTTTGAATCCAGTGAAGGCATTGCCCAGCCTGGAAATTGTTATTTTTGTAAGTTTTGCTTTTTGTCTTTCTTTGTGTTTAAATTGCTTTGTTTTGGCCCTTGTGCCGTTTCATTTTTGTGTTTATTTATAATAAAAGTTATTTTTTTGAACTGCAGTCTGTCTCTGGGCCTCTTTCCACTCGCCAGCCTGCCACACGCCAATTCGAGCATACATGGATGACATGACAACATTGACTACAACAGAAGCGTGCACTCATCAGTTACTGGGCAAATTAACCAATAACACTGAACTGGCATGAATGCAATTCCAGCTCACTAAGTCAAGGAGCATCTCTATATAAAGGTAAAGTAGTATATACAAGTTTCTACATTACATCCCAGAAGAACAACCACTAAGAAAAGGTGTTAAAACCAAGCCTCGAGAGGCGCAGCAGAGAGGAGCAACAACTGGCTGTGGTTGAGACGAAAAGATTCTGGTTGGGGATCTCAAGCACAATAGAAAGAAAGCAATGCTGATGTACGTTTAAGTAAGCTGGGATGAGGTGAGTGGGGGATGGAGGGGGGTGATGCTGGGACATCAGAATCACAGTCGAGCACTCTTGAGGTGTTGTGGACTAGTCAATGAAACACAGGGATTGAAGACCCCAGAGATGTACTCTATTTAGCTCAATCCAGCCGCTGGGTGTGCTGATGCGCTGGGGAGGCAAAATAAGCTGATCCCTGGAGCTAGCATTACACTTCAGCCATCAACACCAGGCAGAAGGATATTTACATCATCAGGTGGAAGGAAACACAAATGGACAGAGATGCAGATGGATCACATTAGTTTACTGTAAAGCTACGTCTTAGTTGGTGCTTCTCTTGGCTAGAGCTCAAATCAGCACAAAGTTTTAACATCTACTCTCATGTAGTGGAAATCTTAATCTACTTCTGTTAAAAATATAGTACTGTACCAACAAAACCAATACAGTACATCTAAATGGAAGCCTGCTTATTTTAAAACACAGTCCTTTCAGATACGTATTTTTGATATTGTCCTTTTTTTCTGGGAACACAAAAAAAAAATACAAGGGTTGGAACCGGACAAAATGAAATAATCAGATATGCATCACATGCGTTTAATCTCACTGAAGTAAAATTTTATAGGGTCGGATAAGTGAGTGCTGACTGTATGCAGTCTACTTAGCAGTTTTTCAGTGTGAAGCTTTCAACAAGCTTTCTACAGGTTTAAAAAAGCAATCCAGTCACCAGTTCAAGCATTACAACGTGCTAAAAGCAGAAACATATTTTTTTCAGGAGTTCACCTAAAGCTGTAAATGCTTATACAGAAAGTATCATAATTTATAATACCTTCTCACACTGTACATCCCTGACTACTTTTAATACAGTAATCTGTTGCGTATCCGACTATGGTGGGACCATAGTAAGACATGTAAAAAGTTGGATGAATTAATCCTTTTAAAATACCATTATATACCGCTGTAACAATTTACTATAGTCTCACAATTATTGTTTTGAGATTCAACTTTTATTAGGGAGCTCCCCTAAATCCTTTATTTAGAAAGATAGAGGGTATTAAAGCTTGTGACAGAGTAGCCGTGTGGGTTGCTGACATGGTTGATCATGGCAGATAAATGGTTAGGGTGGATATGAGACAGGTGGATACGTGACGGATTACTGTACTGCAATTTACACTTAAAGTTGAAGTACAATACAAATATACAGAAGCAAAATATAAATACTACTGTATACTATGTTACTGTTAACTTATATAATGCTCATTATTTTTAATATATAGGCTACAGTAATTGTGTGGTATAGTTTTTCAAGACGTTTGGCCTTGTTTTTGTGCCCTGTCCTGGCAGCTTCGTCTTGATCCAGCCTTCAAGCACTACATCATATGTCCATTAAGACATATGTGCTGCTACAGCTAAACTGCGTTCAGCTGAAGAGATTATTAATAACTGTAAACTGATATTTGGAAGTCAAGGAACAAAACACGGTCAATCAAGGATAGACGTCATTTAGAAATCAATATTGCAGAAAATAACAGAGTAAATTAAAAAAAAAAAAGGACTGACAATGCGAAAAACTAAACTAAAGAAATATTAACATTGGCAAAACAATCTGCTTGGGTGGTGGACCGACTCTGGATGCTTATTTACACTCTTTTTTTTTGTGACCTATATTTATACTCATACATTGGGTGGTGTGTATTTGTAACATGGGAATGTAATACGATTATAATATGTTACCATATTTTGCATGTCTAACTACATCCAACCCTTCTCATACACAAAGTCTAAACAATTTATGTTCTGGTCCCTACAGGCTTATCCACTAGTGCATGTATATGAAATGAAAATAATGACGCACTGGGTGACCTAATGTAGCCTGTTTATGTCATCACATGTATTGTTTTACACAAGTAGCCTATTTAGCTAACCAACAAATCCATGCATCGTTTGGTCATTGATTCAGACATTACTAAATACATCTCTCACTACAACACGCACATAATCATTTGTGACAGGCCGATCTGATATCCAGAACAAACACTTAAATCAGGTTGATTTGTGTGGTTTACAAACCTTAAAGATTCCTCTAGGATATTCTTAACTAACTCATGTCTTATGGTTTAAGTCATGCTTTATCATGGTTGATAAATACAGGATTACTTAGCATGCGCCTTATCCCTGGATAACACACGTGTTATCGCATAATAACCTTTAGTAAATGAGGCCCTATAGGTGTGGATGGAGAGAACTGTGAATGTGGAGTTTCAGTTTTTCAAAGCTACTTTCATTTTCTAAAAACATCAACCATTTTTGCTGCAACTGCATAAAAGCTAATAAATATTACTTGGGCAAGAGAGAGGTAATTTAATTATACAACACATCAATATACTATAGTATAATATCTGATTACACCAAATGAAGGGTCCACAGTGCACTGTTTCACATTTCAATGTAATATGCTCAAATGCCACAAACCATGCTTTGGGTTTAATTTTGAAGATAATGCTTGAAAAAGATCACATTACAGTCCAATACTAGCAGATTTGCAAATCCTTTTTTAATAAATGTTCAGAAAATGGTTACCTTAATACCAAGCAGTATATGCAAAAAAAAAAATATACAATGCCTGATTTAATCTAATAATTTCCAAAAAAGAATTAGAATGCTTATTACCAAAGACATCTTTTATAAATAAATCCCACATCACATCTGCCAATACAACATTAGAACTATCAGTATCACGCAAAAGTAAATCACCATGAACAACATTCCCATCTGAATGCACATGTACAAATGTAAGTATGATATGCAGACTGACAGGGTCCCAGTATCTGTTTCTCTCAATTGCTTGTGCTGAAGAATGCCCTAAATAAGTTTCATCACTTGGGTAAGCGGAAATACGTATTAAGGGACAGGTTCCTCCTGCATTCCCGGCCAAAGACACTAAAAGAACCATGGATAGCAAAACTAGCTTCCCAGCCCAAAGCTTAATGGAAGATGGCTACTAGAGTTCATGTTTTGTACCAATGTCAACCAGCAGTAGTGACAATACTGTTTCAACAATCAAGCCACTTTGCAAATGCATTGATTAAACTGTGTGGCAGTGTTTAATCTATACTGGATGTTGAAGTGTCTTTTAACAAAGTCACCTGCCAAATGTATTCCAGAGGCTGGATTCCCCAGATCAGGGGATGAAATTATTTACACAAATGCTGCTGCTATCTGCTTGGGAGTTATTTCGAATGCAACAGTACTGTGTTTTACACAACAAAAGGGGGTCATTGTAAGGAGAACAAAACAGGCAATTATATGAAAGTACTTTATAACACAATTTTTTGTAAAAAGTAATAAATAAATAAATAAATAAAATGACAGATTTCTTCTAATGTATGTTTTCGTTAAAAGTTTGTTATATAAAATAAACCATAAAGCTCCTGGTTAACTTTACAAGTACAACTGAGCGCAGCAAGTGTGGAGCGGCTTCTTAACCGTTCGGGAAATGACACTGAATATAAAAGCAGTAGCACTTCTACCGGTGCAAATGAACAGCCTTTCGCACTAAAGGTAGCTAAATCAAAATTTCAGGTGGGGGCCCTCAGTCAGGATGCCTAATTTCATGGGGGGCCCTGAGTGAAGAACATTTGGGAACCGCGGTTCCAAGGGACTCCACAAATTTGCATATTCTGGTTTCTACAGGGAAGAAGAAGATTCCCTTCTGGATGTGTTTGCTTTGTAGGGCATATGAGAAAATGAGTTGTTATCATGCAAATAAGAGAAAATAGCTTTTTCCAGGCATTAGTAGATGCGGGGGATAATGTTACACTTGATTAGTAAGGCTGCCACCTTTAAACATGTAAACGCCGCTGTTTAGTTTACTAGTAATAAACATATAGAAAATCCATAAACTATAAACTGATATCACCACTGGGATGAGAACCACTGGGTAAATGTGATGGATTAGCTACCACAACACTTAATATTACCTGCTCATGTATAGTTTACTTTGAGTTGTTGTGATCACAAGTTTTTGAAGATTCAGATCAATGTGAATTAAAGATTGCTAAATGACAAGCTTGGTTTCTTTTCACACAACCTAAGTTGTATTAATAACAGTCAAAGTTGTTATAATAGTGGAAAACACTAGCGAAGGCTTTGAGTAAATTGATGATGCTTGTAACTCCTGAATGTGTATAAAACTTTTTGCACAGCAGTGTATGTGTGTGTGTGTGTGTGTGTGTGTGTGTGTGTGTATCTATCTATCTATCTATCGATCTATCGATCTATCTATATCTATATATATATCTATATATATATCTATATATAGTGTATTACATTGCAATTGCATACTGACTCAGTGGCAATCTGGTTCATTGTTAAACAACCTAGCTTTTTCTCTGGCTGTAAAAGTATTTATTTTTTCAATACTTGCACGCCCCAGTTATGAAACTACAAAGTCCACAATGCATCTGACAGAACTTCCAGCCAAATAAATACCCAGACAGAGGCTGACCTGTGGAGCGTACATTGCCGTGGTGCATATGATGCAGTCAGTGCCAACATATATTTGGAAAAGGAGACCGTTTAAGAAAAAAAGTAGCCAAAGTTAAATTAAGCGGCGTTGTTTGAAATAACGATATATAACCAACCTCCAATATGATGGCTGATAATATTTAAGTAAGCCCATTTTTGTATAGCAGTTTTATTGGCAAAATAAGATTATTTAATTCTTAGTTTGCTTGTGTAAATTACCTGCAGATTTGCGTAATATTTGATAAAAGTGAAACTTAGATCTGAGATTATGCTATATGTTAATTAGCATCTGTATTCACTCACATAAGCAAATGAGTAATAATAACTATTCTATATGTATCTAATTTGCTTTTCTACCTTAATAGAAAAGTGTATTACAGTAAATGAGAAAGCCTGTGTAATTGAATTGAAAGGTATTGTTTGTTTTTTTCATTACATTTAATAAGAAAAGGCCCTGCCCAAACAGCGATGTTTAGTTTACTTCATGTAGTTTAAACATTTATATAAAAATGTGGCAGCCTTCCTGATGAGTTGACGTCTTTCAACATAAAATCTTTTTTGAATTGCAAAAAAAAGCAAATTCTGCTTATACATATTCATATCCTGTCTTTGATCCTGAACACCTAATCTATTTGTGAATATGAAGACAAAAAAAAAAACTCAACACACCTGCCATAGTTACATAGTTGCCATAGTTTCTGTTAGTCTTGGGCTTGTTTGATAAATAAAGTTATATAAATTATATGTACCGTGTAGGCACTAAAAAGCTTACCTTGCTACATGGTTGATGACAGGTGAAAAGTTTGTGGGCCCATACAGATGCACAGACTTTAGACTCTGGTAATATGCCTCCATTACTCCATCAATCCTATAGCAATATGGATTAAGAGGATTTCCATTCTGAAAATATAAAAAATGCACATTACTATTAATAAAAATAAATAAATAAATAATCTAAAAATAAGTAATTTAAGTATTAATCTGAAACTTGCTCATATCAATGGCAATGATAGGGCAACCAAACTCAAAAACTTACCTACAAATCAACAACACGAGCAAATAAGATCAAAATATTTCTACTGTAACGTCTTCAGCGTAACCAAGTTAAAAATAGGCTGGGTTTTCAAAGTACAGTCAATACCGGTATTGATTCTTTTGTGGAATCAATAGAAAAATTACAAGGGTTATTTAAAATATAAGCTTGCTTATATTGATCTATTGACTTATGGATATCAGATAACTCTTTGTTGCATGGCAGATTCAAAAGAGGAAAAGGTCTGAGAAAACGTTACAGGTCCCTTAAAAAAGCTTTTTTATATAAGTCAACTGTAAGCTTTAAACATGGCTTCTAGGAATAGTGTGCACGTTATTCTGTGCATGAAAGTGTTCCAAAGGTAAACCACTTTCCAAAAATACATGTCAAACTTGTGTGAATAAAACCTATAACAGATCAACCAAGTAGAGTTTCATCTTTTAAAACAGGCCAATGAAATTAAATGAAAACACTGTATTCATTAATAATGTCAGCATAACTGCTACAGTTTAAGCAGAAAGTGGTTTAAAAAAATAAATAAAACATGTATTAATTAACTTAAAAAGTAGTCAATTTGTGACAAAAGACATAACCAAGTCAGGACTTACATTACATATTGAACCTTTTTTTTGCGTTACCCACTTAGAACCATCACGTATCCTCTATGACTTTTTTTTTTTTAAAACCCAGTTAGCTCTGAAATACGTAACCCTGTTTGCTTCAGGGCCATGAGCTCCATAGCAGAAGCAGATATTTAAATGTCAGATCCAGCTGTGCCAATGTGCATGAAATAAACTGGAAAATTTCTAGACAGTGTGGTATTTTACATCTGATCCTCTCGGAAGGCAGAATAATCTAAGAGAGATTGCACTACAGTATGAGCCTCTATTGGCCCTGGGCAGAAAAACCTACTTCACAGTGAAAACACCTACTGTAGTTCTGGGCAACTGACTGCTTTCAATGAAAAGCTTGCACTAATACTGTAGGCATAATACTGACAAAAAAAATCAAGACTGTTTTTTCTATTTTCTATTTTGGATGAATGGTTTTCCCAAACTACAAGATATAGCTGTTATTATGTCTACTGGCAGAAGTAAAAGAAAAACTATATTTTATGACTGATGTCAGTTTGCCTTCAGTAGCTACTGATTTCTACAGGGTGCAATAACATACTTCCCAAACACTTTCTGCCCCACAGTGAATATTCCTTAACTGCTTTTAACGCAATTAGAATATTCTAACCTGGAAATCTTCTGCTGTTATCCTAAAATCTATACCATTTGCTAACAGGGAGTGACGTGGGTTCTTGAAGTCCGGGGAGGCGGGGGGGTTGGTTGGGGGTGGGTGAAAAATTGGAATTCTCCTGTTTTTGCTTTTGTAATGTGCTGTTTGTTCCAAAATAAAAAAAATCGACAAAGCCCACACTGCCAGCATCCCATGCTAATTACAGACCTGCACACAGCAGGTTAGCACAGGATGCCGCCTCCACAGTGAAGTCAACTATTTTCAGTGTCATAATAGTGCAGACTGGGTAACTACTCCTCTGAAACGGAAATCAATTTATGCTGCAACAAAGCTGGAAACTATTAATCGATTGAAAAAAATGGAGCAACGCAGGGACATCTCTGTGGTGAACATGGGTTGTCAAAAAGCACCAAAAAAAAGCACTCTGTTTTGTCTCCTGCAGCTACCATGCAACAGACGCGGCTAAGCAAAAAAGAACTGAGACTTGGGGATCTTACGCATTTTGAAATTTCTAAATGTTTGTGTCGGATTGATTTGGAATAAAAGCTCTTTCCGTTTGGGATTTTTGCTTGTTGGATTGAAACAAAACTAAACTTTAGGATTTGATGCACTTTGAAACTTTTCTAGTTGTATTGATTTTGAATAAAAGTTCAGTTTCAATTTGTGTTGTTTGCTCTTTTTGTACTGTGTTTTAATTCTTCAACATATAGGATAAAGCTGAGGCAGAATACTGGATACGTGTCACGAACAGGTACGCGTTACCCTACATTTATTCACAATCACATCTCATTAACTTACCCCAACAGTTTATTGTTCATTTTGATTGTCCTTTCGCTATAACAAACAAAAGGCTTGTACCCCAACAGGTTCGCTATAGGGAGCATATACTGTATAATGACAACCAATGAAAGTGTTCTGACTGTTTACCATTTCTTGTGAAATACTATATTGTGAAATCACATTTATGGACCAGAAGCAGCATAAACATTCAAATCATATGTCATTTACACTTAAAATATGCACAACATGTCTGGTTTTGGTTAGTTGGTTAGTATACGTTAATTTAATGGTTTATATAACAATGGCATTTTTTCAGATTTTAATTCCAACAGAACATATGAAACAAACAAATGCTATAGGCAAAACACCTGCTTAAAAGACTAAAGGATTTTAGATTAGTTTGTGAAAATACAGGGATTCAGTTTTACCAAGGCAAACTCATGTGACACCCTTCCATCTGGTGGCAGCTTTGCACCAAACCCCAGAGCTGGAAACATCTTATCAGAATCATAGTCCTGAATGATTTCTCCCACTGCCTTAAGCGCCATAGCATATGCATTCATCTGATAAGGGCTCATGTAGTGGAGAGAGGTTGGCTGGGCTGGGTTACCTGTAGGAAAATAGCATTGGTATGTATTAGTCTACTGTTAAAAAAAAAAAAAAAAAGCATTAATTTTCTCATTGGTTAATACATTTCTCTTTGTTATAAGAAGATTCAATGTTAAATAACAATTCATTTGCCCTGTGTTTCTGGAGTAATGGTGCTTTGTAATGTAATTCATGTGATGCTAATGTTTTAAAGTTTATACTGGATTACGAGTTTCAGAAATAACCCCATGCAACATTAAAGTTTGAATTGTAATAGTTATAAGAATGACATACTGTAAAAATATTTTACATTGATTGGGTAATACAAAAGTTATTTTTAAAATGTAATTTCTGTTTCACAATTATTTAAAATAATTAGCACTGATGTGATTAGACAGAGAGCAGACATAAAACTGCTTTAATTTGATGAAATAACAGGTCAGGTTAGATGTAACACACACATTTTGCAAAACTATCTCACAACTTCTCCACTCACCATTCGATGCCGTAAAATCAATGGCCACCGTAAAATTGATCTGAGTCCTAAAAGAAAAACAAGTTAGTTTTTAATTATGTTTTCTGTTTCGTCCACTCAAAAAGCCATTAGATTATTTACACGGGGCACAGCTGATAACCCTTACCCTACAAGGTAAACCCCTTGTCTCAAAACAGGACCAGTAACTAGTTTTTATGACATTCCTTATGACAAGTATCATGCTGTTGGAGCCTATTGTATCACATGGCTAAATGACCCACTTGATATAAAAAAAAGAAACAGCCATGTTCTTCAACATGACAGCTGACTAGAAACGTGTGATCAGTGGGGATTTCTTTATTCCGCGGTCAATTCATTTCTAACAGCATGGTGAATGCTCGACAGCTGAACATACTCTGATAGTTATAGCTGCTGGGTAAGTCATTTATAATAAGAAACTGAAGTACCAACATTTTAAATGATTTCTAGCTAGTCAACTTCACATATGGAAATCATTACTGTCTGTGGTGAAACTAACATTCAGGCAACAGTTGTCAATACAACCACTGAAACCACCTTTTAAAAAATATATAAATTACTGAAAAACTGAAGTTTTGTTGCTTGATTAGAAAAAAACTAAACATTTACAATATATATATATATATATATATATATATATATATATATATATATATATATATATATATATATATATATATATCAAAAATATATAATTAGCGTATAATCATATTTATATTGTATCTTTTTAGACCACTGGTGGACGTATATTTCTATATGGCATATAAAGATATACCGTATTTCTTCGAATTTAAGGACACACTTTTTGACAAACGTGGAATTTTTTATAAAACACAGTGTCTTAAGGGCATTATAGTGTAATGTATTACCATTGCAAACGAAAGACGTCACCGCCCAAATACACAAGCAGCAACGTGACTTACTGCCAAGAAAAGACAAACCAAAACATTACTGCCCGATCTCAAATCATTCATGACATACAGGCAGCCATTTTCAAAGAAGCCTAATTAGCTTCATGAGAAATTTGAAGAGAAGCTTTTACAATTTCAGCATTTCTAACACCAGTAGCAGCTTGGACAGATCAGAAATGCTGATCAGACCCCTGTATTAGACATGCCAAGCAATAAAACAATTCACAAATTAGGAGGAAAACAGGTATAAGTAACCATAACTGGAAATCAGAAGCAGCACATAACTGTAATGCTCTGTGTGATAGCAGATGGCCGCAAACTGCCTCCAAATGCGTAACTGAGGTTAATATTTATTTTATGTTTGATTTTTTCCTCAAATTGAGGGTGAGAAATTTGGGCTGTGTCTTAAATTCTAAGGAATACAGTATATTAATTAGGCAGGCCAATTTAAAATTTTAAGTGTGAAAACTACTTATATAAAAAAAAAGGCTGAAGCGTGAAGTTAAAAAAAAAAAAAATGACAAATTTATCAAGCAGTGCAACATTTTTTGCTACACGGGAAAACAAACCAGCTGAAGTTGACAGATGGATACCGCCCAGAACGATCATAACAACCAGGAATTGCTAGAATACAAGTGAGAAGTATCAGGCCTGCAGTCTATAACTGTCTCGGCTCATTAGGCAAGAGTTATAGCAGCACAGACGATGAATGAGGTAAGCCATTGATTCCACTAAGAGCAGTGGTGACAGGTTACAGAATTTTGTTACATATTTATTAATAATACACTTGAAGTTGTTTTGACATTCAAAGTATTTCTTCTAATGAACACGGTTCCTTCTATTGACTACAATGCAGATATAAACAACAAGAAACTGTCAAAATGTATGTTGACTTGTAAACAAAGATTCCCATTAATGTATTAACAACGAGAAGACTGACAGTGAAGCCTCACCTCAGTAAATTAGTTAACTGAAACAAACTTTTGAAAGGTGTCCTCCAATTTATAAGACAGTGTCTTTTACATGTTATGAGGCTGGAAAAATATTATATTATCAAACACTTTTCTTGGTATCTGTTGGTTGGTCTTTTACTCCCCACCATGAATCTTAAATCATCATGTGAAATGTCTTCCACTGCCTACACATAATTTGTCTTGTGTATACAGTGCTCAATACTTCAAATTTGTATTGAAAGGAACTTTATTTGTCAAAGTGGGACTATTTTTTATTCAAGACAGGTCCAAGGAAAATTACTGCAGCAACATGAAAAAGAACCACTGAGACATAAACACAGTCATCGTAAGGGATAAAAATCTTCTAAAAACTATTACATAATACAGAAAATCTAGTGAAGCATTTCATTTTTACTCAGTGGGTAAGTGCAAATGAGAACACAATTTAAGAGTGAATCTCATACTTATTAAGAATTGCCATTATGCATTTTAACAAGTAATTACATTTCTATACAAAGCCTGTTTTGTATTTGAGAATAATTAAAAGATTCCAGCCATGTGATACTTCTTAAAGCTTTGATTTTTAATCCCCCAAATCCAATTCAGCTCCATTCAAACACCAGCACTACAAGAAATTACTTGCGTTGAACGACTGATGCAAGTGGGAATAGGTTATTTCAATGTTCATTATGACACAAGACGGGTATCATTCAGTTCAGCTTGAAAAGAGCAATATGTAAAATAAATACATAAATAAATAAAACCTCCCTTGGGAGCTGAAGGCAGCAACCTTTCACAGGGTTTTCAATCCAGCTTTTAACAGGTTTTCACAGAAACACATTTGAGTCAACACCTGGCTGCTCTATGTGAAGAATGGTTTGAAATCCCATTTCCAATCTAAAGCCTGATCTCAGCCCCATTTTAAGTACCTAGCAATCTTTTTGTCATCAAAATGCTGACCTACTAACAAAAGTCAACTTCAACCCTGGAAGTCCTGCCTACATTCCACTCCAGTTTACAATAGCAAGTCTTCATATTCAAAGATAATAGCTCCTTTGTTGGATCCATTTGTATTTATTATTGCAATAATTTGTTTAGAATAAAGAACATGTATGTAAATAACAAACACATACCCCACTTCATGATTGTATTACTATACCATATATCCATGTACGACATGTGAAATATGAACATATGCAAAAATATACTAACAGGCAATGTCATATTTTCTGCTATTATCAATAACCTTTTCTCACCAAGTTTCCCCATAATTTTGTAATATGAAAAATGTAAATGTGACATTCTCTCAATAACACATTTGGCTGTGAAGTGAACAAATTCAGTCCTGGCTATTAGTAGAGATAAAACAGTACTGTGAAACATTTAATCACTTTACCGGCCACCCAATAATTCCTGCTGGATTCTACTAATGCTACTGCTTCCTACCTTCAGGTTCAATGCAACCCATCAGCTCTGCATTGCCTTTGCTTATATTGCTGTGATCAATAGGGATGTCTGGTTTCATTAAAGTTTAAAAGAATTTCTAAACCCCTAAGCAAAATTCATGTCAGCAACACATTGCAAGATTGGATTGGCTCTAGAGCTTCACGGCTCTAGTCAGCATATTGCAACACAATGTTGGCCTCATTTGTTTGTTTACAATGTTGAAGCTGTTTCAGTATGGTTTCTTTTTTATAATGGAAAACATATACATCAAACTATAGGTTTTTTTTCTGTGTTATTTTTTTGTCATAGTAAAGCAACGTAGAATGAAAATTGGTATAAGCTGCACATAAAGCTCATATAGAAATCATTTTTAGCAGTATTTCACCAACAGTACATACAGCTTATGCAGTGGTTTCCCAAGCACTAGACACTGTTAAACTCTTGCGAGATTCTGTCCATATGGCAGAAGTAATTAGTGCAATCTGGCAGGGACTCATCATGCATTTGCCACAAATATGCTCCAACTCTTACTGAATTTCACAAGAGACAGCTGATACTTCAGTGGGCAGATGGCACAGTTGGACTGCATGAAATCCAAGAAGAAAGCTGATTTTCCACAATCCTTATAACCAAAAATCTTAACAGTTTTATGTATGCGAGAAAATTACTGAAACACCACAGGTAACAGGGAACAGGTTGTCTGTAAAAGCAGCACTACATGTAATAAAACTGCACAAATGTTTCTACAATAAGTTCTGGACATTATTATTCTAATACAACAGACATTGACAAAGACTTCCATTAAGTTTGTTTTATTGAGTGTCTAAGTTATAGATTAAAGGATATACTGTATTCCATCCCTAACTAGAAAACAATCAATAATGCTACATTTATAAATAGTAAACGAAACATAATTAATTAAAAACAAGTCTAAAACATTGACAAAATCTTTTATTTGAAAAGTTTGTGATTGAATTTACAAAGTTTATTTTAGTATTTTTTAAAAGAACAGATTCTACCTATAGTGGATAATGTGTCGGGGAAATCAGCTACAAATTTATCCCGACTAAAACAGGCAAATGGAATATTCCTTGCTCCCTAGCAAGTTTAGAATCTGTGCATGACAAGAAGATTTACATCCTGCTAAAGCACTTCAAAAACGAATCAAATGAAGCAGCTGAAATTTCTAAATCTCTAACACTTCTGATACCCAGACTTCCATACATATTTAATAAGATATATTTACTGTAAATGCGATTTTATTCCTGGTTTTAAAAGTCAGGAGGCAAATTAGAATTGGTTGTTTTACAAATTTGTATATATAAACAACAAACATTACAATGGCATTGAGGGAACGAGTTAAACTTAATTCCTTGAATATACTTTAAGTGCAGTTCCTCTTCCATGATGTCCTCTGTCACATAACTATTAACTGGCTGACCCTTAACATGCAGCTAATTTTACTTGTTTTTTTTTGACAAGACTCTGAAACATTTAGTATGGTACACTGGCTGTGCAGTCAGGATTAAAAAAGCATGACTGGAAACTGATGCAGTAGATTTATAATGAAACATGAGACTATACCTTATCCACATTGATATACACACAATAAAAGCAGGACGCAAAGTCTCCATTATGAAGGATATTAAGGTGAAGGGACATAGTGGTCTCTATGAAATAATTTACTACCGGTACCTACTGTATGATGTCCCACAGTTTTCCACCAATAAGCTCTCACTTACACTGTTTATCTCCCATGCAACTAAATGCATACAACTGTGCTTCAACAATGAGATCTTATATATCTCCAACTGGGACTGCAACTAATTCCTAGTAGATATCTACCTAGTTACAATTAGGCTCCCACCTCCCAAAATGACAAACTCACAATTTGGAAATGAAAAGACTACTCAGAAAATTTGCAGGTTACTGAACATGTTTGGAGAGAGAGCCCAGGCACCAAATTGGGTCTTCTTTCTGGCAACCACTATTATAAACAGCTGTGTGTCCCTGGTTGAGGCGTCGACACACTCTGGCTAATTAACCACAATGTTTACAAATAACAAATTCAAAGTTAGTATATACCCATTTGCCTGAAATTGCTTACTATTTTCACTAAATCGTTTACATCTTTTAACATTGCTTACATTAGGATTCCAATTTACAAGAGCCTCTTAAAGCAATTGTGGTAAATAAGCACTAGAAGATTTCATGAGGCAATTTATCTTACACCAGCAAGAACTGGAAGCTTCTGTCATTATTACTACCAATATCAATGTGTCTGCGGAGCATTTATTAATAAATCTTCCTGAAGCCGAGGGGACACTAGACTAAATGTTGCCAGAAAATGCAGAACAGAATTTGTTGCTTCTACAATGTTGATTCTACTTTGATAGAACACCTTTCTACTTCATTCTACAACTTGTAGAAATCAAAGAAAGAAATTCTGAAGTAAAAAAAAGACAAAAATAATAATTTAAACTTATACAGAATGATCACTGGGCGAATGCTGTTTTTATTTACATTTGTTTTGCTAAAATTACAAATGTTGCTTGATTTTTTCTAAATTGTTTTCTTTAAGAGTAAAAAAAAATCAGAAAAACAGCAATCAGCCAAGAAACATAAAAAAATACTAACTGTACCTTCCTAAAATACGAGACACAACAAACCTTCACCCAGGACCAATGACTAATATTAAGATTATGTAAACATTTTTATACAGCTAATTACACCCAGCCAAAACACGTATCTATATTTATGACCCCCGAAACACCATACTACCCAATATCACTACTGCTTGCCTATCGCAGGCAAGATAGCCAGTCACAGTTTTCTGACTAATCTCTTTCTACAGTTTTATGGCAACATGTAGACTAGTGTTCTCTTGGCTTAAGAGTAGATTTTCTTGCCCTTTAACTACAGAGGAAAAATAATGAACGGTTCCCATAAACTAGTCTACTGAAATACTGCAAAATTAGTCAATTCATTTAAAGATCCTCCTGTATATGATACCTAGATATCTGATGTTGTGAATTCCATTTTTGTTTGTGCCCTCTTCTACAATGAGGAAAGTCTCCAAGATGCTTCTGTCAAACAGCTCAGCCTGTCACAATGTTTAACCCAGACATGTCACTTCAGTATCAGTCCAATAAGCTTTAATACTAAGTTCAGTCTGTTATACTGTACCAAACCTGTACCAGCACTACCAGACTTCCCTTCAGTTGAAACTGCTACTGAGAATGCCATTGCCAATCAAAAGAACATGATAACACAGATTAACCAAATAACACACATTACTTATAACAATATGTAACTGAGGTGTTTTAGCATTTTCTCTCATGTATTTGTTACCTGCTCAGTCCTTGACAGTAATTCTTTCAGTTCACATAGACTTTCAAGGTAAATGTAATACTTTTCTGTGTGGTGCTGAGCATAACTGACTCGTGAGAAACATGAAAGACATAACTCCTGCCCTAGTGTAAAGCACTCACGCCTCTACAAGTACTCTGCATTGCTTCAGTGCTCCAATTCCCACAACATGTCAACTCGATTTCTTAATCCAGTTGGCAGGCTGGCAGGATTGCTGAACCTCACCCAAGGTTAAAAGAGTTTCTACAGCAGAGAGGAATACCTCTCGATTGCATCAACCAACTATGCATGATAATCCTGGGACTACTCCTAAAAGCAGGTAGATAAGGAAGACTGGTAGACTGGTGAAAATCAGTTTGTATCGCTACACACACAATTGTGTTATTACAGTGAATCTATTGAGGAAACTTCTTGCTTTGCAGTAGGAATTCAGTAGCTCTCAAAGCCTCTGGGCCAGACACACAGGACACACAGGACAAAGACTGACTGCTTAGCCAATGTAATGACCAGGAAACAAACTGAAAAGATATACTGTACATTACCTGTCCGCTTATATTTTCAATTGGTATATTACATAGGGAGTGAGAATTACTGTATTTCAACAGTAAGTGGTTTTTACTTTTATTTGCAGCCAAGGGGCAGAATACTTAAATGATGCTTTCAGTCTATCAGTCCGTCGCTGGCGCTCCACAACTCAAAAACCATCCAGGTACACTGGTTTTCATATAAGGTAATGGCTGCAGATACCGGAATATATAGTTCTAGTTCAATATAAAGAGTTGCTTTCTAGTTGCAATTTGCATTTCCTTGTTTACAAAACGAACACCTAATTACTCAGTGCTTTGTGTAAACTACAATGAGCAAAGCTCATGAGACATTCCTAAGGATGAGACAGATACAGTAGAAAAAAACATGACATAACGTTTTATTTAATGGGCTCACTGCCTGCTTTCCTGTTGACAGAATAGTTGAAATTGAAATTATTTTCCTATTCGTTTCTCCTTATTCATTCTTTTGTTAATTGTCCACCTTTAATTAATTATCAGTGCAGCTTGTTTATGATGAGCCCCCATCCTTATTTTTGTAAAATTTACTAGTGGGATAGATACTTAGATACAAAAGAATCAAGCCCAGATTTATACTTGACATGGCTGAGCCAGCAAGATCCTGTTTAAAACACTCACTACAGTTTTGAACAATTTAGCCTCTAAAGAAATACTGCAGTTAATAAAATAAATCAATAAAATACATCTATATTTTAAAATTCTCTCTGGTTTAACATGTGTAGCATATATAGCACAGAATATTGCAGTGCTTACTGGAAAACCATTCAGAGAAAACATGGAAAAACTGATACTCACTTATTGTGAAGCAAGCATATGCAATAAATAATATCGACATGAGGATGGAAAATGGTTTGTTTTAATACAGCATCTTCTATAACTCTCAGTTTTAGACATAAATTACATTGTCAGTAACTAAATACAAACTCACTAAAGGTCACCACCATGACACTATTAGTGATGCATGTTAAAAAAAAAATAACTAAAGACTGAGGAGAGAAAATGACAGGTAAGACCTTACATACATTTCCCCTGTGGATTAGGTCAATTGGCACTTTTTATCCCAGTTATACAACCCACCAGTCACTTTTATTAATATCCTTTACAGGTAGTTGCCTAACAAAACACTTTCTCTGGGAATGCATTGGTGTCAGTCCCAGTCAGATATACATAAAGAACACAGTTATTATTTCACCATTCAAAGTTTGCACCAGCACTGTGATCAGCTATGAATTGTAAATATAAAAAATACTGTATCATTATCAGGCAGGAAGCCTCGTAGGACTAAGAAACGATGATTACGACGTATTGCCTTGGATTCTAATTGCAGATTGACAGTATCTGTACAGACACACTTTGAGATTGATCACATTTCAGGCCTGTCGCTGTATCTGTATTTCAGTGTCTTTAACTCTGACCTGCTTTACAGAAGCCCAGTAAACAGTACCAAACATGGCCAAAAAGATTTCAAGTTCTTATATCTGCACATATGTGTACTAATATAATGGACATATTTGACAGCTGCTGGACCATAAAGATATTCTGTTGTAGGAGAGACAGACAAAATCAGAAGCCATCCCTACAGGGCTTTGAAAAGTTGTTGTTTGGCTACAGCTCTTATGATGGATTGCCATCTGGAAGCTTACTACACTGACAATCCACAGTGGGATATAATAAAATGATATATCGTTTTTTCATAGATTTATTTTATTTTATATTTTTTAACTAATGAATAGGTGGGAGAGTGGAAATGTAAGATTTATGAGAAAGTATTTTCTTTGTTAATCTCTGTACTAATCAATTAGTTCCATCTTTATGTGTCACTGTATTTATCCCTGTACCCATTGTATTATATACAAAGGCCAGATAAAGCTTTTATTTGCTGTGTTGTACAAGGATCAGTGTCAAGTTTAATGAATATTATTTTTTTCTCATTACAGTGGAAAGCACAGCAGAAACCTTGGCACATCAGCACCTACCAGGATCGCTTGATATCCTGTATAGTGACAGCTTGCCTCATAAACATGAGCAAAGCAACACAGAGTCATTAATTTACCCTCAGTCACTGTGGATTGGAGTGATGACAGCCTGTAGCTTTATTTTATCACATGTGATCGCAGACAGGCTAAATTTAAGCGATAGTGCCCGTCGATGAAGGCTCTACCGTGTGGTAGCTGACCCTGACTAGAGCTATGCATCTCGAGCCAATGGGATGGATTGGAAATCGATTTCTCTCATTATTTTCTTTAAAGCAATATTTTAAAACCTACATTTACCTTGAACTTTTAAATGATTGTGGCAAGCTGACATGAATGGTGACGTCAGACCCGGAACAAACAGACGCAGCACTGCGAGTGAAATGGTGAAGGCGCTTGCTTGCGGCGGTTCATTGCAAATAAAAAGTTTAAACAGACAAAAACACTTTGTAAATGAAAACGGTGCGTTGGCCAGAACAGACAGACAAACAAAATGAACAGACACTAACCAACAGGGGAGGAACACTAAACAAACAAAATGAACAGACACTAACCAACAGGGAGGAACACTAAACAAACAAAATGAACAGACACTAACCAACAGGGAGGAACACTAAACAAACAAAATGAACAGACACTAACCAACAGGGAGGAACACTAAACAAACAAAATGAACAGACACTAACCAACAGGGAGGAACACTAAACAAACAAAATGAACAAACAAGCACCGTACTGGGCCTCCAGCACGATGTAGCAATTGCTTATTATTTCTTTTTAAATTTACTTTACTCTCCTCACTCTTTCCCATTCTTTCGCCCTGAACACAGAACTCAGAGTAAGTAAAACGTGTATCTATAGATACTGTTATGCCAGGATTCAATTGCTAATTTATTATTCACTTGAATCCCAGCACGTGAACTAATTTATGCAATCTCGTGCTCACATACTATTACATACTTTACCTGCACATGAAGTGATTATACAATCCCTGTGCCTAAATACAACTATATATTTTAAATCACTTGTGCTACACAGACCCATTTATATCCCGTGCACTAATATTTATACACCAAAATTAACACACACAGGCGGGGCACACTGCTACAATGATTCATCGGGTACCCTTTTGCTGAGTAGTCGCGAAACTGTTCATAAAGAATCACATACAAAATGAAAAAAAAAAACGAATAACTTTATTAAACAAATACGTTTTTACTTGTCAGAGTTACAGATAGTTTATCTGGAAAGTGCCAGATATCTGAATGGTGCAATACTATTGAATTGTCTGGATTTCGTTTTGCTGTTGTTGAAAGATGCTGTGCTCCAGTCGAGCTGAGAGGCTGTGCAAATTGACTGATTTGACAGTAGCGGGTACAGGACTGGTTGCTTTTGTCGTTGCAAAGGACTGATTGGCTAGTTTTGGTCAATAATAAAATACATTTGGACCAATTATGTCTTTATTTAGTATAATACATCCAATAGATGTCAACTAGGCTTCATTACTGCAAGTCAAAATGAAAAAGACGGTACTTTATTTTAAATCTGATTCATAGTTGATGCTTTGATGTCGCAGCGGGCATCTACTGTCTGATAGTAACTCACTAGAGCTGGATGCTGATTGGCTGATGGTTCTGAATCTTTTTTCTAATATAATTTTGATCAACTGCAAACTGGGCCAAGTTATATAAAGGGTACTAGCAATCTTATTTACTCATCTCGTAAACACATTTGCTTTATCCTTTATCAATATCACCAAACAGATCAAATGCAAAACTCCAAAAAACATATCCTGGAAATTTCTGTTATCTTGTTCTAAACACTTGCTTTGAGAACCACATTACATCACCGAGTACAAAGGCTTATACAATGGCTTTTGACGCAGCTGTAGATAAGAGGTTCCTGGTTACAAGCATGATAAAGCAACAATACAGCTAAGCAAATTCAGTAACTGGCAGTCATTCCTTTAAACAACAGAATTTTCTGACAAGTGCAATCAATTGGATAAGTGAGGCTCCTGGAGCTACGCAAGGGAACGTATTGATTATAAATAATTACAGATGGACTCCTCTTGCAATGCAATACATCTAAGAAAGCACTTTCTGAGTAGGACCATGTCTGTCACACAATATCAGTTTTGTTAAATATTGTACACCCTACATTAGCGTTTTTGTGGAAAAAAAAGAAAGCATACCTAGAATTCGACCATGTACCTAATAGGAAGATGCCGGGGCGTATTTTCAAACCAGTCTTTAAATAATTCCAGTTTTCAAAAGGACAAAAATTCCTGCTGATGTTACAAAAGCGAACAAACAACATCAAAGTGTCTAACAGACCTCTGATTATAGTACTTAGCTTGTTGGTTCTAGTTTTTCTCCATTAAAAAACAAATGTGTGTAATTGTGTGTGGTCTCTGTGTGTGGTCTCTATCTTTGATATAGTTGGCCATATTGTAAAACAAATCCCAATATACAAAAATTATGACTTGGCCTCACTGTACATTTTAGGAGAATGAATGACAGACAAATGAAATGCAGAGTCTTTCTATATCTGAAAGCAAGCATAATGAGATTCTGCACTTATCAGCACTTGAACAATCTGAAGCATGACACTGGATTTTATTCATCTCAAGTAGAAAATAAGGTTCCAATGTGCTGACGCATACCTAAATCCTGCACCACAGAAAAATACACACTTTTTGATGCAAATAGTATGTGCTTACAGCAGTATAATTTGTGACTCAATGTGCATAAATCTAATCTACTGAATCTTAGACACTGTGTTCTGATTACTGCTAAAACAAAAGGTTAAGTTATCTTTCCATAATGCTCAATTATACAAAAGCCACCTTCTCTTTTCACTGTATAATGCAATAACCATATGAGAACGCATACAGAGAGGATATAGAGGATAAAAAATATAGACTATAAGGGAATTGAATTTGCTGACTATAAACCAGTGGAGTAACCCTGTAGCCACTTGCTATATTCAATCTGTTTTGAAGGTACCTGTGGTAAAATAACAATTAATTTCTTATGTTGGGTCTTGTACAGTATATGGCAATTTTGTTCTCCTTTGGTTGATCCCTAGGATTAAAATCAGACTTTTACTCACCCGCCCGTTATATAGTCAAGGAATGTGACTTCGGTTTCAACTGCAAATGACAGCAAAGTTACCTGGAAACAGTGTGGACAAAAAGGTTAGCAAACTTCTTTTAACCATTCAGTCTTTGCACACAGAGTTTCTAATAAATGTTACATCAAGAACTTCCAACACAAAGCCAGTAGCACGTCAAAATCTCAACAGCTGTGATATAGGATGTAGGATTACAAGTAATTTTGACATACTGTTGTTCAGTATTATTGAACTATACAACCCATACCATTATAACGTTAGGTTATGGATGTAACTCTGGTTCCCTGAAAGATAAGGCGACCCCCAACAATACTTTTGGGATATGCCTGCCACAGGTCTGGTATTCACTGAGCATTTTTTGTCAGAAGTGCCGATAGGCCCTTCCGGGGAGAGACGTCCTCGGTTCCGCCTCTCGAAGGATCATATAGTCAATCCACGGAGCCCACTTCCTCTTTTGCACTGAACCTGCGAAAGGCAACCAATGAGATCTTGCAGGTTGGTGGTCGTCTTCTCTTTCAGGGAACCAGGGTTATAATCATGACCTAACGTTCCCTTTCTATTCAAAGACCACCACCAACAACACTTTTGGGAAAAGTACAGCAAAGCTGTCGCGAGGGAGCCTGAGCGGAGACAGCAGACGAAGGATGTCTTGAGACCACAAAACCATGGTTAACAGAGCGAGGGCACAACCTCAAGGACCCTAGTGCCTAATGAAGGCATAGAGGAATCTACCACATTAAGTCGGTAGAACCTGGTGAAAGTATGCAGAGTACCCCAGCTAGCTACAGTACATATGTTAGACAATGAGGTTCCTCTAAAGAGGGCCCATGATGCAGCCACTCCTCTTCATAAATATATATATACACACACACACACACACAATCACAGACAAAGGTATTTGGGCAGTTAAAAATGAGAAAATCCACATGGAAAGTGATTTCTATAATTTCTAATTGTTCTATTGAAAAACACATTAATGTGGAGATTCAGCTTTATAATAAAACAACACATTATTACATAACATGCATAAAATTAAAAATAACATGCAAAAACAAAAATATATATACCCACTGCAAACCAAGACACAAACGATGTCCATTGACAATAGCCACAATAGAAATTACCATGCAATACCTTAACATCGCTAATGTTCATTACAACTTTTACAGCCACCATTAAAACTGAAAAAAATATATATACAAAATAAATAAAGAAAAATGCCTTAAAATTAATTAGGCACATATTAAACAAACACAGCAGGTGACTAGAGTCTATTGATTTTCCAAATATAAATCAGATACAATAAACGTGAATTAGAGCACAATGCAAATCAGAGAACGTGAAAGATGGAATTAAAATAAACATGAAATTCTCTCCAACAATTCAAGTCTTTCTTATCATTTATCAACCAGCTGCTTCCCATTATGGTTTACTAACAATGACCCTAAAGACACTGCTGAGACAAAGCAAGCTAGGAAGTACAAGGTAGCAGATCACCTTGATAGACCCAGGTAAATGAAAATCCATGGTTACAACATGCGCTTCTCCCATAATTGGACAGCACAGCAGGATGGAGTTATTTGACGAGCTATAACCCCCCATGTAAACATGCTGGCTGTTCAATCAATCTGCCACAAGCCATTACTCTTGATTTCTTAGAAGCAAAATAACTGATAAGAAAATCTCTCTTTAGTAAACTGTGTATACTTGATTGACCGACTACACAGAACATTGTTTTACTTACTGTTCCAGAATTGATGTATTTTTTCTTCTTTCCTTTCTTCTTGAGATTTATCACCTACAAAAGTAACACCTGTTTTTAATACATCTGTTAAAGGCTAACTGGTTAGTATTCATATCCGCATTAACCAGTGATGAATTCTTTTTTGTATGTTGTACAGTATATGATTTTTTTTTTTTTTACTGGAGTCTGGAATATTCACTGGAATGATCCCTAGTTATTTTATTTTTCATACTTTACTATGAAGTCAGTTTATGAAACACATACCTAGAGCACAGGCGCTCATTCCCATACACTAATACTACTATTAGGAAGATGTGCATGAGACAGCTATTTACAATGCTGGCACTTTGAATCTTGCACTATAGATTTAGTATACTGTGGGAAAAAGATGTAAATCATCTTTTTTTTTTTTTTTTTTTTTTTTTTTAACTACTGTACAGCAGACACTAACATGATCTTACATGTATCATTAATCCAGAATAGGAAGAGGTTTTACAACCTTTCTCAGTTTGAAATAAGAACATGTTTAAATGCACTGAATACAGCACATTGGCATCTCTGTCTTAATTACAGTGTATAAACCTAGTTGTGGGCAACTGCACTATTGCATTGAAAGGCTATTCTCTTGTAAGAATAAGTATGTTCACAATATACCTAGATGCATAAAACTGTATCTTTGAGGTTTAGGCACATATTGCTTATCTTGATACCTTTTAAAAAAAACAAGCAATTTCCATATTTTAGTCCAACAAAAACATGTAACATAATCCTGACAAGATTGCACCCGACTTAGTTTTGGCACTTATAAAAATCCTCAGCAGGGTACAGAGGATGTGGCTGTTTTGACAATCAACCTCAGCAACTGTTGCTCAGTGAGGCACAACATTATTGTGGAAGATTGTTATTTCAGTCAATATATTATTTAACAGGTGTTCCAAATTGATTTCTATCTAAGTTTTGAAAGTTAAGAATGAAATTTATTAACATCTTCAATCATTTACTGTAGTACTGCTACTGTGCATCTGCCAGAATTGAAAATGGGATAAACACAACAAACCTGAAAGAACTGTCATCTGCAAACAAACAGTTAATTAACATTGATTGATTATATCCAAGAAAAAAAAAAGAAGTTCAGAATTGTACAGTTTTTCCAGCCACTTTACTCCCAAGTACAAAACAGCTTTTTTATAGCAGTATTATAAAATACATCAGGGCTGTGTTGAAATTCTTGTTACTCACCTCATACACATTAAACTGTGACTGGCCTCTTGACAGTTCTCTGTAGCTTGTAGTAAACTCTCCGATAAAATCATGGCTACAAAACAACAATTTAATGAAATATAAGTATGATATTTACAACCAACATTTCAGACATTAGCTTTAGGGAAAGCCAAAACTCTAATTTAAGTCTTCCTTAAACTTGCAGAAAAACCTTTGTTTCATACATTTTATCCCAGATACCAATCCACAGCCTGTCAGCAAGGTCAGGGTTTTAAAAAGACTGCACTCCCTGTGATAATAAAAGAGTTTAACCAGAAAGAAAAGCACAACCAAGCATGGCTTACCTTCCATCTCTGTCCCAGTCATAAACCTCAATCTTGATTGTTCTGTGAAAAGAAAAGGGACTGTTATTTGTATCCTCTTTTTAAGCCGATTATTTGTCATAAATGAGAATGTAACCCTCCAACTAGAAAATCTACCACAAGGTTTTGTGTAAAGTAAGTATATAATTAAATTGAAGTATAACAAATGCTATTTCTTTATATGTCACTGTAGACAAAATAGTTTATCTTGGGGCTTTCATTCTTAGTTCTAACTACAAAACTAGCTCTTCAATTTTTCTTGTATCATAATACCAGAGACAAAGTTAATTTCTAGTTATAAAAGTATCAGGATCTTTAAAGACATGTTTGGGAAACCTGGAGCCCTCTTGGTTTGAATGCAGTTCAACTGCAATGAATTTTCCTATAATCTTTTAGTTATTGATACTACTGATTATGCTATGTACAATATGGTAAACAAGACTTTGTTGTGTTGTTTAGAGCCTGTGAAGATTCCACTTTGAAATAAAGGGGAAAAAAAAAACTGAGCATATGCTGAATTTGTTGAGAATTTCTGCAGGTTGTAAGGAGAGAGCACTAGAGCTCACCACCTAGCTGTCAACACAATCACTCTTCAATATGCGTTCTGAAAAATCCACCGCAGACATCTGCATGGATGCTTAATACAAATTCACCATTTCTAAATTTTTAATTCCGTGCAGAACCCAGATGTCCTCAAGTGCTGCTCCAATTAGCAACCTTCGATCTTCAGATCCCTAAGATCCCCTCTGTACCACGGGGAATGGAGCCTAATTGAAACAATGAGGTAGGACTGGGCCTTCTGTGTCAATTTTACAAGATAGTCTTTTAGTATGAGCTGAGACAGTCATCCAATTAGTGTAGATAATTAGGAAGGATATAACAAGGAAGTAAAGACACCGTTTGGACACAATGTTCTGTATTGCTTAAAAAAATCTTACCCTGTATGTAAAGGGTCATTATTACATTATCCAATGCATAGTTACACATTAGACACATATATATTCCTGCCATCTTAAGAGTCAAATTCTTACTCCATTTACTACTTCAGCTGCAAAACGATATCCATCACAAATCAACAAACTAGCTTGCAGAAGGCCTCTGTTTCCTCACAATCTATTATAAATAGATTTCACTAACAAATGGACAATTTCTCTGGTGATAAGTACTCATTTACCCTTCAAGGTTGCTCAGGAAGTGTGACTTTTTAATTGTTATCCTACTCATATGGGCTCAGCCCACACTTACAAATCTAATGTAAATGTTTCTGTGCGCTTTACCTTAATAGCATCTTAAAATATAATACAATACAATACATGTAGGTCAACAATTCTTATTTCATATACTCTTGTCAGGAAAAGAATACAGAAAGGGTTTATGAAGTTGTTATAACTATAATTTGAAGCACATCTGAACAAGTGCATGGCAGTCCGTTCCCATCAATGAATTAGGTAATCACAGTCACATTTTAGTGATGGCAGATGTTTAGTAAAATTTGTTATCCTCAACCTATGGATAATTCGTCATAAAAAAGGTAAGAAAACAGTCAAATTTATGCATATATACAGTATGAAAATAGAATTTCAAGCTAATTAATCTTTAAAGGTTAGGTAAAATTGACATTGCTGGCATTACTGCTACCATGGTAACAGAACACATGAAGCTCAGTAATGACTTCATGCAGAAAACTGACTTACTAGAGCCAAGATCTCACTATAACTTAACATACCTGTCGAAGTCCCCATTGCAGAGAGCTCGGACTGGGATTCGAAATACCTGCCATACTGGATTTAGTGTGTTCTTCACCACTTCTGTTTTATGGCAGATAGTAAACCTTAACAGAATAAAAATGAAAATCAGTATGTATGCAACCAAGACATTAAGGTGAAACAGAATAAGTAAAGCTGTAGTTTCTTCATGGTTATCACAGATTTCATGACTTCTATGAAATGCACCCATTGCTGTGTAATATGCAGTTCCCTGTGAAATTTCCCATTTCTGAAAGAATAGTGTAAATATATATATATATATATATATATATATATATATATATATATATATATATATATATATATATATATATATACTTACAAATAAAAGACATTTGCCTGATTGAGGCACTAACTGTTACACTGCATTATGAACCTGGCAGCCAATTTTGTTTGCTTCTGGTAAATGATTGAACACACTGAATAGAGCTGCATTATTTCTCTAAAATGTTTTCAATGCAAAAGACACCAGTGGCATTAAAGATCAGAAATATTTCTGCTAAAGATTGCTCTGTCTCGTACAAGAAGGGGATAATAGAACGCCTTTAAAAGGTGGACATAAAAAACAAAACATTCAACAATTTAGCATTTACTGTTTTTCAAGTCGGCATTTAAACATTTAGGAACATGTGTTGTTTAATAACCCTAGTGGAAATTATCTATTTGGAATATGACAACACTATTTTTTTCTGCTTTAACAAACATTAAGTTGAATTATAAACATATTGTAAAAAAATACAGCCCTACAATTGTATTGGGAAACTGCCATTAAAAATATTTTGTCGTTATTATTTATAGGCATTATAAAGCAGTAATGTCATGATAACTTGCTTGTGGTATGTTGAATTCACTTACATTTTTTGTGAAGAATTGTGTTTAATGCATATCACTATCTCACTGGCAAAAATAAGAAACAAGAGTATATAACCTGGATGTAATAATTGAAAGTTAATTTTTTTGTTTTTACAAGCACATTTTCCAGTAGAATAATCTACTCCTTGAGTATTTCCTCTTTTACAATTCTCTTTATTCATTTCAATGGCTTATTTAACAAACCCCATCTGTTTTAAAATATGTTATTGTTAACTCTGGAAATACAAATGTTACCCCCATTTTTCAACCCTATTTGAAATGCCTGATGTTGTTCAATTATTTAACCTCTGTTACAAACACATAGTCAATTCAAAATGTTCTTCTTTTGATCTGGTTCAACTTAAATAACTTGCTGCAATACTCTTGACTGGTTTTGTTTTCCCACATTTAAAACCGAGCCAAGCTGCTTACATTTGATTTCCAGACGTAATAATAATGCAATACAGTCATGCAATACAAATTAAAAGTTTCACTAAATTAGGGGGGATGAGAACGGTTTGCTGGAAAGGATTTTTTTTTTTTTTTTTTTCAGCAAAAGCTCTATTTTTCAACTCAATTGAAAATGCCCAATTTAAATGTCATCTTTCCACTGTGAAGCATTTACCGATCTGGAGGAGTGAAGATCAAAGGGTTACCTCGATTCTCACTGTCAAACCTATCATCTCTTTTCAACTGCCAATCCCAAACAACAGATTTTACACAGCTAATAAACCCTAGAGGCAAGACTGGAGCCTGGGAAGCTTCCACTTGGATTCATGGGAAGCCAGACAAGTAGAGGTAATTGAAGCATGATGAGTGGAACCCCAGCTCCCAGCCTAGATGCACGACCAGAACTGGAACCAACAAGCTCTTCTTGAAATATAGCTCCAGTAGGGATTGATATTTTTTTTTTTTTTTTAATTAAGTTATTAAATTAAAGCAGAATTTACAAAACAGTTTGCCCTCCAGCAAAATGTCAATTTCCCACCTGACAAGTCAAATCTATAAATGGGTGTAGTTTTAACTGCAAGGTGTGAATTCTGATTAAATAATGACCAGCAGGCAGGGACCTGGAGAAGAGTGATGAGATATTAGAGAGAGAGAGAGAGAGAGAGAGAGAGATGTGGACAGAATCACCAATATTAAATACATTTTCTCAGAGCAGTACAATTTAGGTCAGCTTATTCAGTGACATGGGGGTGACACCTGTGTATACTGCTCTACACAGAAGTGAATAGCTAGCCCTAGCAACCAGAATCCCTCTATATTAGAAAACCCCTCAAGAGTAATGTGATTTCTGTAAGCCGATATGACATGAGGAATTCAATAAACGGCATTACCCAGGAATGACAGATAGCTACCAGCTCTCATCAATATTTCCAGTAATGAAAAAAAAAATGCACATTGCACTTACGATCCATCTTCATTGCTTCTGTAGAAGACCAAAAAGGGGTCAGATTTCCCGAAGAAGTCTTTCTTATCTAATTTATTGCCACAAAACTGCATCATCACTACCTCCTAAAAGAAAGGAAAGGCAAAAGATCATGCTAACATGAATATGTGATTCTGTTATGGCAAAAGCAATCTACATTTAATTATAGTAGCTCAACCTGTTTGTATCTGGTAATGCACGTTTGCTTGTTAGAAAATGGCTGAAATAGCTCTTTACAGTATTGCACTTAAATGTGGTTCACTGATTTCCTCACCAGTTGAACAAAAAAAGTGAGCAGTGGTGCCTGTCATTGTGCTTTCAGCTGTCTCAGATGTGTTAACACTCAAATGAATGACTCCTTAATCCGTGGGTCATGGTACAATGGTCTAGGTCTGTTAGAATTCGGTTGTCACTTATAACATGCTTTTCAAGCTGTTTGTATCATTATGCTTTATATTAAACCTCAGACCAATCTTTTCCACAAATAATACAGATAAGCCATATCAACCAATAATTAGTACTATTCAGCTATTTAATCTATTCTTACTGAGGTAATTAAAAGGGATATCACCTAAAATAACCATTAGCTTTTTACACAACTCAAAGTCATTTTTGAGGACTGTTCGGTGAGCTGTTAGCTATGAAATTGCAGGCATATTCACAGAGAGCTGAATTATAGATAGGCTTTCAATGTCATTAGTCAATCAGACAGGAATTATTTAAAAACACTGTGTAACAGGGAGAGATCTGTGCTGACTCAGCTGGCGTGTTCACGGGCTGCAGGAAGAGGGCGGCAGTCATCCAACAACCACCTGTGAGTCATGGCAGTGACACGGGGAGGTGGGAAAGTGGGTGTGTGGACTTTCCCCCTCTCTGAATGGCTGAGAGGCACGTCTTGGGAGATTGTTAGCCCTATAAATTAACGCTCTGTTGTTTCCTCAGCTCTGCCCACTGAGACGCACCGAGAGTGCGGAAGCTCTGATCCAGGACCGGGAATCAGGCGAAACAAAGAGAGTTTCACAGCGAGACAGAGAGAGTGGGGAACCCTTGGGCAGACCCCGGCGTATTGTAAAAGAGCAGGCTAGTTAGCCTACAGAGTAAGACGGTGATCCGGGTCGTGGGGGTAGAGGTGACCGAGATAACGCTGCCGAGTGCAGCACCTTTTATTTGTAGTTTTATTACTGTTTTATTTTCCCTTGTTCTTTTCGCCTTCTGTTTTCATTATTATTTCTTCGAGCACCTGCGAGTGCACTTGCTGTTCACATACCAGCTGTGGTATTTCCGTGGTGCTGTCTATCATCGTTGATAGGCAGCCCACGGTCAACAGTGCCCTCTGCCGGAAAAAGCAAAAACTGTTCGCAAATAAAACTGGGCACCTGGGTGGTGTTTTCAATTACACCTGTCTGTCTCCTAGTCAGTGAATTACCCACACCCCTTCCACACACTGGTTTTCAAATTACTAATCATAATACTTAATAATATACTGTAGATTCAATTTTATTATGCTAAGTTAAAAAATGCTCTTGTAGATTTGTTAAGATGTTATGTAGTTAATTATGGTTTGGTGCTTCAAGAAAGGTATGTAAATTGAAAATTATTTAATGCATTTATGACTTTGACTTATTAGATGCTATAATTTCAACAATTTATAACCAAGAACAAAAAATAGGCTGTGCATTTTCAAAGTGCTGGATGAATGCATTTTTCATAACAAGACCAGCATTTGTGAAAGTAGGTTTCAATCCCTGGACAATAGAAAATAAAAATGTGTTATGTTTGAATTTCTAAAACTAGCCTCCACAAAACTGTGTATGCTTGACAAGGATATTTTAGTGTTTTGATTAGGATACTGCTTATCAACCAAGCCTAACACTTTAACATGTGCAAGTAAGTGAGTTATCATACTAGAAGCACAAACAGTTAAAAAATATGGTTTAAACTTTCATATTTGATTTAGCCCACATTTAAATGTGGTGATAGATGATGTCATTTTTATTGTATCTACGGTTTAGTCTGCTGCACATTTGTGTCGACTGAAGTATTTCCTTTTTTTCAATAAACAAATAACAACAAGCAATTAATAAAACCAACAGTGATACAATGAACACATATGCACACAATAACGGATAACATACAATTGATTGAGTTACATAATATTAGTTGGCTCACGGTGGGTCAGGACTTTCTTAAAACATGTTAGTAGCATACATTACTACATGAAAGGCTGCAAATTAAACAAAAAAATAGCGATATCAGTTTTTCAGGATTTAGTAAAAAATGTGTCACTTCAATGAGTATGAAATGGAGAAGCAGAGGGAATGGGTGGATTTCTTTGAAATGTGCACATCACTTTTATCACGATAAAGGCATTTTGATATGCTATATGGTCCCGCAGGTCACTAATAACAAGGCTTGTTTTCTGAGGAGATACTGAATGGCACTAAGCTGGCTGTGGTACAATGCAGCACTTCAAATCGAATGCACTCAGACAGGTAGGGATACCATTTTCTTCTGACTGCATATACCATAATCATATCGGAACTGAAATCATGACTGAATATTTAAGCAACAGACCTAAGCATTTAAGCATCATATTTTTCCTTGATCTTTGTTTTTGTAACATGAAACTTGGCATATCTGTCCTGTATGCCCAGCTGTTGTGTTAATAAAATAATGTACATTGAAAACACTTTGTGCTATAATTATCATCAAAGAATTTGGAAAATGAATTAGAGACATCTCTAAAATTAGAAGGTAGTTTGTTCACATGCAGCGCTCCAGATAAGCTGTGTACGCATTGCTATTTTGTCCGTAATTCATTTTCCTAATGTAATAAAACCATAATGTTCGGCTAACTGTGTATTGCAAAATGAATTAAGCTACGGTTGTTCAAAAAGTTAATTAAGAGATAAATGACTATAGCAATGTGTACTAGTCCAACTGTTAAATACAAATGTGGGTGTGCATATCTTTCTTTTTGTTTATTTTTAACCTGTCTTCTGTGATCACTTGCCCATTTACATTTTATTATGGACTCGGGCTCCACTGACAACCAACGTCCTTGCATGGTTAAAGAATTTAACAGTGCCAGTGCCGCCACTTTGTCCAGTCATGAAAATCGGGCACAGTTTATATATTGGAGAGTAAATTACTAAATAACCCAAAACCTATTGGTAAATCATGTCAACGTGTGCTCTCAAACGTTTATGTTCATAAAATTATTTATTGTCAGTGAGTGGATTTTTCTGTGGTTTTGGGAAACACTTGTTATAAGAAGTGTTCATAAGGTATTAAGAAGTTCTAAAAGTTGTACGCTTTCACAGAAACAAACAAACACTCAGATAAAACTTCCAAACTCCTAAACATCCATACAAGATAACATAAAAACTGAATGTACGCAGAACATTTGCTGTCTGTACTGTCTTCTTATTCAACTTTTCTGTATTCGCAACAAATGAGGAAATCATGTTTTTTTTGGAGGGGTTATGCTTGGAAGGCAGTGGACAAAGCTGTTGGTGCTGGTATCACCTTGTCTATTTGATGGTGCCATATAAGCTGTTTCTGGTAAAAATTAAACTGGGCGTGTGTAATATAAAAGAAAACACTCTTTCCCCATTCAGCTTGAATAAGGAATAAGGAAATATTTGGTTTTTTATTTCCTTTTTTCCCTATTTGGTTTGAATCAGGAATAAAGGGATAGTAGGGTTATTTTATTTTTCCTTACTGAAAAGGGAATAAGGAAAAAGGATTGAACCAACTATGGTTGTGCTGCTTCCCTAATGACTGACGTGCTTGCAGCCAGTAAGATGCTTTGACCCCGAAGCGACTTCTGGGATGAAATTACCGAAGAAGTAAAGCAGCAACAGACTTCCTGGAAAGCAAGGCAAGCAAATTGAGAACTTTCTATAGTGTAGCGCAAAATGTAATGTTTTAAAATGAAAATAAGTATTTACTTTAATGTGTGTTTCTTTCAAAATTGCACATTACATACCTACAGTAGTGAATGAAACAGCGTTAAGGCAAGATGTATAAAATGATTTTGTTAGCCACAACCACGTATCATGGTGCCTGCATTGGTACTCCTGCTAACACATTATTCTTGTATAACTTACTCTGCAGTTGTTCAGCTCATCTGCTTTTAAAATAATTGTTCCACATTTTTTTCCTGGGATTCCCCTGTTAAAAAATAAAGAATGGTATTTATCAGCAGAGAAACAAAAAAAAAACACATTTATTCCATTTTAAATAAATCAAACAGTATCTATTCCACTGGGACAAACATGGATTGTTCATGTTTTTATATGCTTTTGATACTCATCTGAATATTAAATTATTCTTCAATTCTAATTATATGAAACAAAATGGTATAATAGAGCACTGCATTAGAGTAGATACCTGTAAATATCAAACCCTGTAGTAAACCCATCTGTACCCCTACCAAATTATCATTACAAAGCAGAAAGCTAATCTTCAGTATAGTACACCGTGTTTAATTTATTTCAGAGATTAGACCTCAAAACCTGGTCCCAGCACTACAGGTCATTATTATACATGAACTCTTGTTTTGAAGCTTTCATGGTACTAAATACCCATGTGCAGTTAGTCTGGTATTTGGGCTGGTCCTAACCAATTGACTGAATGTAACACTCTCTAATGCTTTGTAAACTCAAGGTTTTGAAGTGTACACACCAATGGTTCCACAGTTAATCACATTCCACATGGTCACCTGGTTATTGTCAGTATTACTGTCATATTTGAGTAAGTGACAGTGGTGCTAGGCAAATGTGCTCCATATCACAATGACAGTGACCAATTGCGACTTCAAATTACAATCAATTTTGAGTTCACAAGTGGTTTCTTCTCCACAGGGAAAGTGTTGGGGTGGAACTGGGTAATTAAATCAGAAACATACGTATAAAATATGTGTACTCACAAGGCAATCTAAATAAATGTCTCCTCCTTTTATTGCAGACAGAAGATTCTGAGCCAAAAATAAAGGGATATCGCAGCAGTAAGGTAATTGTTTCATGCACTAAATAAATTTTTGTGATGAGTGCTGATGAAATTTTAATTTTTTCAATGTGAAGGTGTGACCTACGCCAAACTTAAACACAGGCCAGTGCAAGGCTGAAGGATTTTGGTTATAAGTTTCACAATAACAATAGTAAGAACAGATATAAAAAATGAAAGCAATTGTGCTTAAAATAAAATATATTTCCAACACTAACCCTGGTCCTGGAAAGCAACAATCCTGAAGGTTTTCTGGCTAAAGACCTGAGAAAAAAGTTGTCCAATTAAGAAAATAATTGGTTCAATTAAGTAATTTAGAACTCACGAAAACCAGAAGAGCCTGCGGCTCTAGCCAACCTTGATGTAGAGTATGCTGATGTTAAGATGCTTTGTAAATTGACATCAGAATTAAAATGCTCTGTATTTAAATCAAATACTGTTGATCAAAATAGAACCAAAAGCATTTAAGCATTTTGATTTCCAGTCAAACCACATGTCTAAAGTGACTAGTCTGAAGAATCTTATGAAGCGGCCATTATAAATTAGGTTGTACTGTATTTGTTGCGATACTGCACACAACACAATTCAGGCTCCTAGAGTAACATTTTGATTGTAATGCTCGTTAAAAATGTACTTGCGAATAAACGGAGCACTGTACTGAATTCCAAAAGGAATGCACCCAGAGGAACAGTAGAAGCCAAATATAGTACAGTCTTGTATAGTCAGAGGCACTTTCCAATATAAGTAAATGACCCAGATAATAAAAGCTGAAAAGTAAGGAGCTGGATTTCCATGGCAACCCAAACAGTCATGAACAGTACTGATTTTTTTTCTAAGAACAAAATCAATGTGGAAACTAGCAACCCAGGGGCATAAGGTGAATGCACGGTTGCTCAACGTAAAGTAAAATGTGTATGTCACATTAACAGTTTCTGATATAAAGTTTAAAATCAATGTCTATTTGTTTACTGCTCAAAGTGAAAGGTACTTATATTTTTTATATTTTTCAAGGATAGTCCATAGAAATGGAAAATATAATGTCTGTATCTCAAATAATTAAACTCAAATGAGATGTTGAGGAAGATACATTCCTTAATAATAAAGAGTGATAGTATGTTCTTGTCTGTCAACAATAAGTTATCAAGCTAAAACATTCTGACGCTGACATAGGATTTCCACTGAAACACCTACTCGGGCATCATTGATTTGTAATGAGACTTTTGAGTATCTCCAGTAATTAAGTCTTTCAAATAAGACTATCACACATAATTAAGCTAGTCTTACTGAAAAAGTCTGTTACCTAGCTAAGTAACAATAAATTAGTTTGATTCACTTGTACACTGGTATATGCAATTTGTCATGTTCATTATTTCTCATTGGTGGAATTTCCAATGCGTGTTATTTTTTTAGCTCCAGGCATTTGCTTGAGTAAAATGTCTAGTGCAAAATTATTTTTTGGGTTTGCAATCACTTACAAACATAAAACAAACTCAGAGTTTTCAGTATTATACAGTTTCCTTCAAGGTCAAATCCAACCATTTACAAAGGAACAGATTACTTTGCTACACCCCTATTTTATACCCTCCCTCATGACCCCTTGGTTAACAAGTGCACCCGCTTCTCCAATCCGTGGATGCCACGCCGTTTCCCGTTCGGGTCACTGAGTTTGGGTACCGCAGCTCCGTCCCTTCTCTAGCTGGCCGACTTTCACCTACCCACGGGAATAAAGTGTCATGCCTTTTAATCCAGGGTACTCTGTTCCCTCTACCTAGTGCTCTCACAATTAGGGAGGGATTTCTACGGGATTCATGTATTCTTAATGGAAATAGGCTATTCAGTTATGTGTATAATGAAAGACAGTGTTATGATTTTACATTTTCCTCACATATTCCTAACTTAACAGCCTTTGTGTTTCATGCTGTTGTTTCAAAGTAAGCGCTCGATATTCAATACTTTAAAATGTTTGGGGGATGTCAGTATGACTCAAAGCACAATAGCTTTAGACTATGCATACATTTCACAGCCTTTTTATGATAGTAATCTCTATATCCCTTTCATTCAGGCAACACAGCATATAGATGACCAGAGTGTGCCCTTATATCTAGTCTGTGATGTTGCGTACACCCTACTTCCCTGGCTTATGTAACCCTACCCGTCTGGATGGCTGACAGCTGCTGAGGAAGCATTCAACACCACGGTGGGGCAAATGTGGGTAGTGGTTGAACAGGCGTTTGGGCACTGAGATAGCGGATACTGCTGAAACGGACTGAAGTGCAGCATGAGTTTGTTCCCAAAATTGTCACTGCCTGCTGTATCCTGCACAACCTGTGTCAAGAACAAAATGAGGTGTTCAGGAATCAGTGGCTGATGCCTGTGACACAGTCAGGGGAAAGGTTACCTCTCTCCTTTCTTTATTTTAAGTTTCGTTGGATTTACCGTTGTGTTGAATATTAATGATGTAAACCAAAAAAAAACACAATCAATATGTTCATTTGCAATTTCAGATTTATTTATACATGTTACTGTTGTGGGGTACGTCCTCCTCCCCTGGTACGGTGCTTCTCTTTGGAGGGTGACCTGCACGGCCCATAGATTGTCCCCTGATGCAGGAGGCGGGGTGTCTTGGCTTCTGCCAGGAGAGCCAACAACCTGGTCAGTGCCGCTGTCAACTGTAAGTGTGTTGGATGTTGCAACCTCAGCAATGCTCTGCAGGAACTCAGAGAACATCCCCACGGTTTCCTGATGTTGCTGCTGCTCCTGTGTCATCCACCTCGATCAGTCACGCTGACGGCGATGCTCTGCCTACCGAACAGGGCCTGTTGCTGTATCTGGCGTCGCATCTGTCTCATCTCCGGTAGGCTCGACTGCCTGTACTCCGCTGCTGAAGACAAAATAAATAAATACAAATAAAAATAGAGCCTCACCGTCTCCATCTGCCACATCAGATTGTGAATATGCAGTCTGATCCACTGATTCCTCATCGTCAGCTGCCTCTTCTGGCTGCTCCACATCTGAATCCGGGTGTTCACTCACCTGTTCAGCTTGTGGTTGTGTAGCTCTACTTGGCTGCTGAAGTGGTGGCACTGGTGGAGGGTTCATAATAAAATGAAAATCAATCACTCAATCACAATTACTTTGAAGTAGCAGTAATGCAAGTTTTTGAATGTATACGTAAAACGCAACAAGATTTTACCTTCATCAAGGCAGTAGGTTGGCTCTTCAGATGCAGCGCACTGGGAGGTGTCAATTAAGTGGGCAGCTGCAACTGCCACTGGACGCTGCTCCAATAAACAGTCCATGTCTTCCCAGAACCGAAACCGGGACTGTCCTGCTTCTCCCGAACGGCATCTCCTTGCTCGTTCCTGCAGGTAGGACTGCTGAAGTTTTTTAAATTTGTCCCTAGCTTGTGGGACTGTGCTGTGTATTCCCCGTTCTAAGAGGACACCAACAACTTGTTGATATATTGGTTTGTTGTGCCGTTTTGGGCGATCAAGCTGCCTTGAAACATCCAGTTAACCAACTATATTCATCAGTGCGGACACCCTTTGTCTTCGGACATAGTTGGGACCTAAATTCAAGGGAATTCACTGCAAACATTTAAGCAGCTCACTTGCTCTTCGTATTTAACTTTAGCGTAGTTTTTACAGCAAGGCTATTCTCAAACAGTTGCTTTAATACTATAACAAGTAGAGAATGCAGTTAATGGTAACATTTGTAAGTGTTATACAGAACTGTAAACCCACTTGAGATAAACAGCATGTCAGGCACACAGCAAGAAACAATAATTAAAAAAAAAAAGCTGCCCACACTATCATTATGGTGAAATATACCACTGCTAACCATAAAACCGCCCATTAGCCACTTACTTTCTGTCGTCTTGGAACCCACAGTAACAAGTAACCTGCTCCCTTGCAATATTTATAGTGATGTCAAACGGCCATGGTTTTCCTATGTTTTTCGTCATTTACAAAATTAAATGAGATTTACCCTATCCCTCTCTTTGGCCTTTTGTTTCAGCCTTAAACCTGGTTCTTCCAAGTAATTCTCCCAAACGTGCATCACCACTTCATGTGTAAATAGCCCCGCATGGAAACTTCCCAGTGAATATTATTCCTGAAATACATCTTCAGTAGCTAACCTTTAAGTCAAGGGTGTACAGTGTCAGCCATCCTAGTCTACATATTTATTCCAGTCACCCACTTACAATAATGACCTAAATGAACTGATCAACCGACTCTTACCTTACTGAGACTTCTGATAAATTGACCTATAAATCTTTGTGTGGAATGACTCTTGAAAACTGGAGTTCTGCACCTTGCTTAAGGTAATACTATATTAATAAAAAACTTTATTAAATGTAATATGAAATACTATCGCATACTATATAAAAACAACTATCTATAAACATTTCAATGTGCACTTGCCATTTTAAGATGGCTACCTCAGAATGCTCACATTCTTTTATGCATGGCTGAAAGGATAGAAATGATTATTTTGTAAGCATAACATATCAGATTCCTGGTTAGGCTTCTGCAGAAATATTAATAACATATGACATCCCCAGATATGAGTCTGTGGTTCTGCCTATTTGTCACTGTCATTTACAATGCATGGAAAATGCTTAAAACATGTTGTAACTAAAATCTAAAGGAAATCAATGAGCTTATGAGTTGACAAGCCTAATTAATGTTCTGTTTATTATAAAACAAGCTGTGGTCATACAGGGAACTGGCATTATACACTTGTACTGCTTGGGAACACATTTATTAACACATCTCCTTATGAAATACAAATGCAATCCTACCAGTAAATGTTATACCATAAACATAAAGATTTAAATGTAAAATAACTCCTCTGTAATGAGCTGAGAATTTACCATATCTGAGTAATGATTCAAAACTCACTAAATTAAATGCAGATAAAAAAGTGCACTAGTCTGAATTTTTTACAGCTATAAACAAAATGATTAATTAAGCAACAACACAAAAAACAAGAAAAGCAGGTTCAATAGGGTAAAACCCGAAAATCAGACGCCCAAATTATGAGCATCAACAATTTACTCAAAGCCTCCACTAGTGTTTTCTACTATTACAACCTTGACTTGCATACACAAGGAAAAACATTGAATCAAATAGCTCGCATATCTTTATTTTCAAGGCGTAGGATCTGAAGCAAGTCAACAAGTACAGAGAAACATTATCTGTAATTGACAAACACAGGACTGGAAGACCCTAAAAGCTGTCTAACAAGAATGAGCCATACCTGAAGATAATATCCTTAAGGAATAGAAAGAAGACAAGCCTTGAATTTACAACAGAACTAGCACTGCACTGTAGGGGTCCTTTCATACCTAGTTCGTTTATAAAGATCCCATTCAGAATCCACTTGCAAACAAACTAAAATGTTGCAATTTTGCTTCACTTGGTTTCACACTGAAAAATATCAAACTATTTTTTTTTCCTCCAAGCAAGTTTAAGTTCGCCTTCACAACTGTAATCCCTAATAAAAACCTAGTAATAACTAACAATGATGAACCTTTCTTATTAAAGCCAGCACAACAATTAGCCAAAGAGACTCTGTATAACTTTCTGTCGCTTTGCACTTTGTGTTTTCTTCCTCTGTTTTTCTTTTGCAATGTATCCATTTCAAACACTGAAAACATATTCAACCAGCTGCTATTGCTGTTACTAAAATGCAGCCGAGGTTATAATACACCAAATAAACATAAATAGTAATTGTGATTTATGTTTATTGGAGCATTTATACTTAAAAAAAAAAAGTTTAGAGAATGTATAGCACCGTTTAAAAAATTAATTCAAGATCATTAAAGCCACCACGGAGATAGAAGGTCAGAACAGCTGGGTTCAGGTAGGCAGAAGCAGGGAAAAAAAGAAACTTCGTCAAACACAACCACCAGAAATCAAAACAACCAACAAATTTGAGTCACTTCAGAATTTTGACGAGCAGAACCAACAACAAGAGAATGGAAGAAACAACATCCAGGATCCCATTGACAGTGGTGACCAGACAGCAAAAAGAAGGGAGGTCATGATTGTTGGGGACTCCATATTGAGAAACACAGCAAGTTCAATTCGCAGTTTGGACCCCCTTACTACAACAGTGTGCTGCCTTCCGGGAGCCTCTGTCAAGCACATCACTGAGAACGTGGACAGGCTCCTAGAATGAACAGGAGACGACCCGGTAGTAGTCGTCCACATCAGTACAAACAACATTGGAAGAGACAGACCAAAATCCCTGCAAAACAAATTCAAAGAGCTAGGAAGGAAATTAAAAGAGAAAACCAAAACTGTGGTATTTTCTGGTATACTACCGGCACCTTGCAAAGGACCATATGGACAGCTGGAAATAATTAATCAAAACGCATGGCTGAAGACGTGGTGCACACGGGAAGGCTTTACCTATCTTGATCATTGGACCACATTCTACAACGAGGACTATCTGTATAGACGGGATGGACTGCATTTAAATAACAAGGCAACCAGTCTACTTGGAGAAAAGATCCTCGAGCAGGTTCAGAAGCATTTAAACTAGAAAGGAAGGGGGGAGAAATCAACAAAAAAACAGAAGGGAGACCGCATCAAAACAAGAACAACAACTCAGGTAAGACAACCATTAAATGTATTTATCTAAATGCTAGAAGTATCAGAAACAAAATTCTAGAACTTGAAGCTACTGCACTAACAGGTAACTATGATGTGATAGGTGTTACAGAAACGTGGTTGTCTGAGAGTGATGGGGACGAATATAATATTTGTGGGTATACACTGTATAGGAAAGACAGGCAGGACAGAAGAGGAGGAGGGGTAGCGCTATACATAAGAAACAGTCTTGAAGCCCAGGTGTTAAACCTGGACAAAGAAAATAAAACCGAATCAATATGGGTCAGAATAACAGACAAAAATTCAAAGGGCATAATAATAGGAGCATGCTATAGACCACCAGATTCAGACGGTGAGCAAAATAATCTGTTATACAATGACATTAGAAATGCGTGTAGCAAAGGAGAAGCCATACTAATGGGGGATTTCAACTTCCCCCAAATAAAATGGGAAAACCCGGTGGGTAGCACGAAGGATGAAATAGAAATGGTGGAAATGACAAATGACTGCTTCCTAACACAATTTGTCAAGGCACCGACTAGAGGGGAGGCATGCCTTGATTTAGTCTTTTCAAATAACGAAGATAGAATAACTAAAACAGAGGTCAGAGAACCACTGGCAAACTCAGACCACAACATGGTCTCATTTGAAGTGTTTTTTAAAACCCCAAAAGTAATGACTAAAGCTAAGGTTTACAATTTTAGAAAAGCAAACTATGAAGGTATGAAACAGAGACTAACAGAAGTAGATTGGAGTAAAATAGAGAAAACACCCACAGAAGAAGGATGGTTGTTCTTCAAAAATGTAGTACTAGAGGCGCAAAACAATTACATCCCTAAAGTAGACAAATCTAAATGTAAAACTAAATTGCCAAAATGGTTTAATAGATCAATTAAAAAAAATATTCAGTGAAAAAAGGCACTTTACAGAGCATTAAAAAAGGACCAAAAAGAAAGTACGCAGAAAGAGTACACAGAACTGCAACGCAAGTCAAAAAGGAAGTTAGAAAGGCCAAGAGAGAAATAGAAATGAACATTGCTAAGGGAGCTAAAACCAATTCCAAAATGTTTTTCCAATATTATAACAGCAAGAGAACATTCAAAGAGGAGATTAAATGTTTAAGAGATACAAATGGCAAAATCGTAGATGAAGAAAAAAAAATAGCAAATATATTAAATGATTACTTTTCACAAGTTTTTACAAAGGAAGATACTGACAACATGCCCCACATGTCATCCAGTTCCTATCCAGTTTTAAATAACTTTAGCATAACTGAGGCAGAAGTGTTAAAGGGACTAGGAGCTCTTAAAATAAACAAATCCCCTGGGCCGGATGAGATCCTCCCAGTAGTACTCAAAGAAATGAAAGAAGTAATTTACAAACCGCTAACCAAGATCATGCAGCAGTCTCTTGACACAGGGGTGGTACCGACAGACTGGAAAATTGCAAACGTAATACCGATCCACAAAAAGGGAAACAAAACTGAACCAGGTAACTACAGACCAGTAAGCCTGACTTCTATTATATGCAAACTTATGGAAACTATAATAAGATCCAAAATGGAAAATTACCTATATGGTAACAGGGTCCTGGGAGACAGTCAACATGGTTTTAGGAAAGGCAGATCGTGTCTAACTAACTTGCTTGATTTTTTTGAGGATGCAACATCGATAATGGATAATTGCAAAGCATATGACATGGTTTATTTAGATTTCCAGAAAGCTTTTGACAAAGTCCCGCACAAAAGATTAATTCTCAAACTGAACGCAGTTGGGATTCAAGGAAACACATGTACATGGATTAGGGAGTGGTTAACATGTAGAAAACAGAAAGTACTGATTAGAGGAAAAACCTCAGAATGGAGTGCGGTAACCAGTGGTGTACCACAGGGATCAGTATTAGGTCCTCTGCTATTCCTAATCTACATTAATGATTTAGTTTCTGGTATAGTAAGCAAACTTGTTAAATTTTCAGATGACACAAAAGTAGGAGGAGTGGCAAACACTGTTGCAGGAGCAAAGGTCATTCAAAATGATCTAGACAAGATTCAGAACTGGGCAGACACATGGCAAATGACATTTAATAGAGAAAAGTGTAAGGTACTGCACGCAGGAAATAAAAATGTACATTATAAATATCATATGGGAGATACTGAAATTGGAGAAGGAATCTATGAAAAAGACCTAGGAGTTTTTGTTGACTCAGAAATGTCTTCATCTAGACAATGTGGGTAAGCTATAAAAAAAGGCTAACAAGATGCTCGGATACATTGTGAAAAGTGTTGAATTTAAATCAAGGGAAGTAATGTTAAAACTGTACAATGCACTAGTAAGACCTCATCTTGAATATTGTGTGCAGTTCTGGTCACCTCGCTATAAAAAAGATATTGCTGCTCTAGAAAGAGTGCAAAGAAGAGCGACCAGAATTATTCCGGGCTTAAAAGGCATGTCATATGCAGACAGGCTAAAAGAATTGAATCTGTTCAGTCTTGAACAAAGAAGACTACGTGGCAACCTAATTCAAGCATTCAGAATTCTAAAAAGTATTGACAGTGTCGACCCAAGGGACTTTTTCTTGAAGGACCGTGGGATCCTTCAAGAAGCTGCTTGATGAGATTTTGGGATCAATAAGCTACTAACAACCAAACGAGCAAGATGGACCGAATGGCCTCCTCTCGTTTGTAAACTTTCTTATGTTCTTATGTTCTTATTATTCTTTTATTTTCATTCTGTTTGTGCATTTTGGAGTCATCCTGCATTCCCCCTATGACCCTTAGAAGTACCCCCAGGGGTACGCGTACCCCCAGTTGAAAACCCCTGCTCTAATGTATTACATTATTTTGATTAACGAATTAACATTAAACGAAGGGAGATTACTGCCCTATTCTACGGTGCCATTCAATCAAACTTCATAGATGTATATGTGCTATATTTGTGTGTTAAATTAAAGCCTTCTAAACCACAGGCATGTTCTGCTCTTTTGCTAATGCTGTGGTGTATTTGGGGAATGATGGAATGTGCTTCCTCCACTAGAATAAGTTGGAGAGACCGATTTCTGCCAACAGTACTGTACATGAAGTAGTCCTTCGGGTAGGTATCCTGTGGTCCAGCACATACCACCAATGCTGAACTGAATTTTGAACGAGGCACTAACCAAACCCATACTAGCTACTAGATGTAATAGCAAGTCTTCAGGCATTGTGTAGATCTAGCTAAATCCAAAACTGTTAACTTCTCTGGACTTTGTCTATCCTTTTAAAGCCATGAATAATGCATTAAAAGGTGTCATGTGCCACACGTTACAAAGTTGAGAGTAAATGAATAGCACATGTGCATTGCTTTTGAGCTTGTAAAGAAAAGAGTTCTACAAAAGAAACACTCGTGCAATCTTGGCAAAATATATCATCTGCAAACGACGTCATGAATCCTTCTTTTCTGATACAGTTTCTGAAAATTATGCATCATTTAATATTTCTTGAATAACTGCTTTTTTGCTCTATAATTTCACTTTTAAAAAAATCACATAACCACTTCACCTGCTGACTGTGATTACTGGTAATGATTCTATTCTCCATCACTAAGAATTTATTGCAGAATGACAGTTAATGATAGTACCAGCTATTTATAGCTGCCTGTGTCAATTTTCACAATTTATTCATGCATACTAGAGAAAACACTTAACATCTCTTAACATGTATAACTGTTTTGCATGCACTTTTGCTTCTTTCAAATCTAAATTGCTCTATTATTTTCAATGTTACTACAATGTGTTGAACACTCTTTTAGATGTAGCAGGGGAGAGGCTGAAGAATTATGAATTCTGTATTAAAACAAGACAATATAGACTAGAGTACTGACAGTTTGCAAGTGGCTGGCTCTCTGTAGAGTCTGCTGTACTTATATACTGCATGATTTAACACAAAGATAAATGTAATTAGGAATTAGGTAATTAGGCATAGATAAATGTAATTAGGAATTAGGTAATTAGGCATAGATAAATGTAATTAGGAATTAGGTCTACAAGCAGTTATTGTCTCAGTAATCTTCTCTTTACTAGTATCACTGTAATATAACTACAATAATGTAATATAACTGCTGTATATTACTGTAACAGGGAGAGATCTGTGCTGACTCTGCTGGCGTGTTCACGGGCTGCAGGAAGAGGGCAGCAGTCGTCCAACAACCGCCTGTGAGTCATGGCAGTGACACGGGGAGGTGGGAAAGTGGGTGTGTGGACTTTCCCCCTCTCTGAATGGCTGAGAGGCGCGTCTTGGGAGATTGTTAGCCCTATAAATTAACGCTCTGTTGTTTCCTCAGAACTGCCCTTTTAAACGCGTATAGTACGCGGAAACGCTGGTCCACGACTGAACGGAACGGAACGGAGGTTCAGAGCGAGACAGTGAGGGAGGGGAACCCTTGGGCAGATCCCTGAATAAGGATAGCTGAGCAGGCTAGGTAGCCGGCAGCGTAGGACGGTGATCCGGGTCGCCGGGATATTGCTGCAGAGTGCAGCAACTTTTCTTTGTAGTTTTGTTACTGTTTTATTTTTCCTGTTTCTTTGTGCCTTCGATTTTTGTAGTATTGTTTTGAAGCACCTGCGAGTGCGCCTGAACTGTTTACCCTTGCTTGGTATTCCCGTGGTTCTGTTTACCATAGGTGGTAAGCAGACCACGGACCAACAGCGCCCTCTGCGGTTTAAAGAAACCCAACGCGCCCCTGAAATAAAACTGGGCACCTGTGTGGTGTTTTCAATTACACCTGTCTGTCTCCTGGTCAGTGAATTACCCACACCCCTTCCACAATTACCAATTTTTAGTCTTGCATTATACAAGCAGAAATATTATCAGGTAATGTTTTATATCTTGTGGAATCGTTACAACCACCCCACAACCCCCCCCCCCCCCCCCCCCCCCCAAAAAAAAAATCTACGGACCAGTTAATTAAAGAACAAAATCATAGGTAAGCCAATTCTCTTATCATCTACAAAAATACAACTGTATTAGATAAAAGCACGGCTTGTAGAGGATTCCCTTAATATAAGCTTTTCACTTCTCAGCCTTAGTTCTGCATTAGCGATCCCCGGAGTGCCGTTCCCTGTTCCAGTGTCTCCGACTGAGTTCACTGAAGAGAGATATATTGAACTGCTGTATCCACTGTAAACCTTTAATCAGCTCACGCATTCACTTGCAGTCCTGTATCAACTCTAATAACCTTGCATATAACTGTTTTTACAGACAGTCAAGGGCTCACTATATCTTGCTGCTCCCTGAAACAAGTTGCCACATCACAGTGGCTTTTGAAAATAACTAAACAAACTGTTTATCATCCCTGCTTCAGGATGGCTGAGATTATAGTTAAAGAAGCAGTTGGCTTTTTTTTAAACTTTTGTAACTTTAACCTGCAGACAGTCCTGCCTGCCAATAAAATCGAGGCATACAATGGATTTAGATTTTTTTTTTTGTACAGTTCAGAGACACTGTAGCCAGATAGCACAGAAAAAGTTATACTATGGCTCCATGGAAAATTCAGCAGTGTGCTGTTTTGTGAAATAATTAAGTGAGAAACAATTCTGGATTAATATTGTATTTGAACATGATTTATCACTGCCGTCTGAGGGGTTTTCAGGGAGCTTTGCTAAAATGTGCACACACACAAAGCTCCAAGAAAAAGCACAACAGTATTGTTCAGATAGCTATTTTTTTAATAAAACGTAATTCTTTTTTTTTTTTTTTATATAGTTTATGAATTAATTGTCACAATAGATGTCTCAAAGGCTTGTTTTGAAGACCATTAAAACAGAGTCTGTGACAAGTTGTTTCTTGCCTCTGTCAAGTTATGGCATATATTATATATACAGTATATAAAACGAAGTCTAAAGGTTAACAAAATGAGTAATCCCTTTAGTAATCCTTTTGTAGGTGGGAGAAGAATATCCTACCGGACCCTGTTTTAGGAATGAAATGCATGCTTCTAAATCAAGAGCAGGTAGGCGTGGATAGAGTCATCCTTTTAAGTGCACAGTGGAACTACCATTTTACTTCAGCAATATTAATATATAAAAGATGTGTTATGTGTTTTGCAATACCTGCATTTTTTAAAGATAGTGATACTGTTTTTAGGAAATCTTCCATTTTGAGTGGTTGCTGTTCAAAAACAAATATCCTCCCTCTATATCACACCACAATAGGGTACATATTTATCTTGGTACACAATCTTATTATTTACAGTGCTAAATATTTCTGCTTTTCAGATTTGCAGCTCTTGTATTGCATGTTTTTTGGGGTCTGTGTATATATATATCAAGGAACCAGATTAAATAAAATCAGCTAGAATCCTCTCCAAACCTTTTGCAGAATGTGTGAAAGAAATACATTTAGCAATTGTGGTGTCAAGGGAAAAAAACATTATCAAACCATGGCAGCATTTACATGCACAAGTCATGACATTCTGAATTACACCGTGCATTAGCTACTTGGTTGTCTGGTTACCTTTCCAACACACACACAGAAAATTATATAAAATATAATTTCTACTAAGTAAAAGTTTTACTACTTAGAATTTATATTTGTGTGTGTGTGTGTGTGTGTGTGTCTGTGGAACATCTAAAACTTACATTTCATTAACACTAGAACTGCCTTTTACAATACATGTTTTTATTTTGAGTCCTTATTTTGAATCATCTTGAAGCTAGCCACTATGCTTCAGCAGAAACATTTCGACCAGAAAGCTGCAAAGCTGCAGACTGCAACCTGGATTCTGTGCTGCAAGTGACACACACGCAAGATAAATCACATGTTAGTTTAGTCTTAGACTTTGCTGCCGATATGCTGTAATTTCCTAACTTTTGTTACGATGACAATACATGTCATATCTCAGCCGTCCAAACAGCAAACTTTTTTTGTAAGTGTGGGTCATAACCATAGCTACGGGGCAATGGTTTTGGGCTAGGATGGGTGGGATATATAATATTTTCATGATGAAAACTAGTGCCATTGCTGGTGCCATTATAACTGAGTGAACAGCGGATTCGAAGTTCTATATCTCCATTTTTACAATTCCAAGAGTGATAATCTACATATCATCTAAACGATAAGTACTTGGGCTAATTAGCCATATTATTTTTATATATATATATATATATATATATATATATATATATATATATATATATATATAGGTTCTTTGAGCTATTTTTTATTTTTTATATATATATAATTTTTTTTTTCAACTTGATATTAGCTTTTTTTGTGATGATTGCATCAATGTTTTTTTCTTCCCCCGCCCATGTCAAGTTCTTGTGTAAATGACTGCTTGCTGGGCAGGGCTAACTTTTATGATTAGACAATAGTAACTACTTTAGCAACATCACATTTAAAAAAACTAAAAAAACTAAAAAAAACTTTCTTATAGTTAATTTCACATGTACATTTTTATTTATAATTTGTTTTTCTATTTTTTTTTTTACTTGCTCTCCTCAGGAGATAAGGCAAAACTAAATAGGTCTATTGCACTTGATGCCAAAAGTTAGGTGTTTGTGTACGTCTGTGTATTAGCTGATTTTTGAATATTTTTTCACTCAATGTATAAAAGAATGATGAATAATTATTTTGTTGTTTTTTTGATTATTGGTTTAGTCTTTATTTTTATTTTGTGTATGTAGCCTATGTAAACAGACATTATTTAGCTGTAGTCATTATTATTATTATTATTATTATTATTATTATTATTATTAAGCCATGTATTTTAGTATTAGTTGTGTCTGTATGTGTGTAAAGAACAGACATTACTGTAAAGCCCTAAATATTCGACCAAAATATCTGGCAAATCACACCCATTAAAAGCGACGTTATTCGAGAAATGTTGGCTACCTGTTGAAATATACGAAGTATGTATTGTTGGTGGAATTTGATTTTGTGCCAAAATGTTTGCGTTTTTTTTTTTTTTTTCCATAAACAAAAAAAATGCATAATAAAAGGTTTGCAAATATTGATTCCATTATTTAGCTGTGGTCATCATTATTATTATTATTATTATTTAGCCATGTATTTTATTATTAGTTTACTGTGTGCAGAATGCAACACGAAGCCACTTTGCTTAGTTAAAAATCAGAACTGTTTTCAGATGTGACATGCCCCCGAAGGCGATTCTTTTCTTAAAACTAAAAAAAAAAAGTAGGTCTCCATACGTGAACAGGGTGTTTGTTGTTCAGTTTCATCATTTTGCAAATTGCCTCACTGTTCATTAACTGTTCTTATAGCATGGTGTCTTGTTTTCTGATTGCATGTTGCCTGACTGTTCATTCACTGTTCTTATACCATGATGTCTTGTTTTCTGATTGCATGTTGCCTCACTGTTCATTCACTGTTCTTATAGCATGGTGTCTTGTTTTCTAATTGCATATTGCCTAACAGTTTACAGTTCTCTTACTGCACGTGTTCTGTAATGACAATTTACTGTAAGAAGTTTACGGAAAAAAAAAAGTTACAAAATATTAATTTTCTGCATTAAAAAGTTTTAGTCTGATTTTTATTTACTCTAGTTTTGAAAATAAATAAGTACAGCACAATATGGAAGGTTTTTTTGTCTCCCTCCCTCACAACTAAAATTCTTAATATCAAAGTTTTATTTGTAATATGCTTTTTTTTCAAATAATAATAAAATAAAATACTTGTGTGTTGTTTCTTTATTTTTAATCTGTGTGTGTGTGTATCTCAAACAGGGCAATAATGTTTCCAATCTCACTTTTTGGCAAGTCTTAGCCCTGGTCTGCTTTGCCATTTCAGAGGTTGATTTTTGTAAAATACTATGCATTGTAAAACCTTATCTAGCTCTGCAACTGTACAAATTATTTCAATTTTCTGATTTCAGAAATCCTTGACAAATTGTGAAGCTAAAATATACTCTATTTGTTTTCTATAAAACTTGGAAAGAGGTTGAAATTAACAGTTTGTAAAATTATTTATTAATATTTTACATTTGTCACTTCGGAGGTTGATTTTTTGTAAAATACTTTTAAATTTTTGTAAAACCTTATCTAGTTCTGCAACTGTATATTTCAATTCTGGTTTCAGATTTGAAATCCTTGGAAAATCAAGTGGAAACCTGCAGGGCTGGCCTTTGTCTTCCAGAGGCCGGTACCTCACAGAATTCCCCTCTCGAGTTCCTGTGTGTATATAAAGAAGAAATTGTCTTGGTCTTTGCATCTGAGGACACCCACTGAACCTTCAGTTCTCCTGAGCTGTGTGGGGAACTGCTGCCACAAGCGAAAGTAATTGGACATTCTAAATTGGAGAGAACATTAGCGGTAACATAATGAAAAAGAAATAAAAAAAAGAAAATTAAGCTTATGCAAATATTAGTGGTAAAACTCTGAGACAGTCGGATAGGAAAAAGAAATAAAATCCATATGATAACAGAGCAGTGAATCTCCCTAAATCTAGGGATAGTTATTACCATCTGCTACAGGAAATTCACTAACACGACAGCCACATTGTTGCTCATTATTTGGTCTCTAAGTCTCATTAGAATTAAATTCTTCTAATAAAGTAAGCCACATAGCTACAGAGACAGCTAAATCTACTTATAACAGTGTTTAACTTTCATTATTTTTTAAAATGTCATTATTTTTAAATACTTTTAATGCCGCTTCACATATCCACTGCACTCTGTTAAGATGTATTCTTGGCTGCGCAATATTCAGACTCCCACTACTACCTTCATTGCCAAAGAAAGAACCCCTGCCGCAAGCAATCAAACCCAGAAAACTATTTTCACAAATAATATGCTGCCAGACTATAAGAACGACTCAGAAAAAAAAGTGTTGTGTTATATACATAGTGCTAGCTTAGCCTCAATTATACAATATCAATGCAATGAAGAAAATACATTTTTCTGACAATTAGCATAAATGAAAGCTGGTTATAAGACAGCATCATAAAAAAACCCTAAAGGGAGATGAAGGATAGGGATTGATATGGACTGAAATACCGGTTTCATTAAAAGATTATTTTTGTAAAGCGTACACCTTTTCTCGTTCGTATTCATGTCCTGTAAATAGTACAGTTCAGTATAGGGTAGCATCCTGACACTGAACACTTTTTCACAGGCCGCCACAAGCTTATAATACATTAGTTATTTAGAAATGTTACATTTGTATAACTTTAACAAACTTTAGAGCAAAGTGTCACTTTTATTGCAAATGGCAGCATGTGATTAGCTATCACAGCAATGACACTGTGGCAGGTTAGAAAAGCCCTTGTGTAATCAGTGGGGCAGGGCAAAGCCCTGCTGATGAACTGAATTATGACTTAATATGCATGTATTATGATATAAAAGCAATGATTTACTGTTAATATTGTTGTATTATTATGACATAAAAAGACATGACTTAAACACTTCTTTTTTTTTTTTTGTGGTTGGGGTTAGAGTCCCATCCCTCTAATCTTGTGCAGAACGTGGCCATCTCCAAATGGATTAATTACGTGTTAATTTGGAAATGGTCACGCAGATAAAAACCTGCAGCATTTGCTGCTCGGGATGGGTTGTTGAAAGGAGAATGACAGAGAGAGCGAAGGAGAAATTAGAAACAAAAACTAAAGCAAACAGAAGAAAAGTAAACAATTGCTATGCGTTCTGGAAAAAACCAGCACGGTGCTTGTTTGGGTGGAGGTAGTTTTTTGTTTTTGTTTAAACCTTTACTTTGCTCAGTGAGCTGTATTTGTTTGAAAGTCATTTTGGTTTCAATAAATACGCCCACCAGCACTTTTCACTCGCAGTACCTGTCTGTGTCTCTGTATCAACTTCCTGGTCAAGGCATGCCACCACTCAGCCGTCCTGCCACAGACACATATTTAATATTCTTCATAACTGACAGTTCACTAGGCAATGTAAGTGAATGGGGAGGGGGGATTTATCCTGTCAGAGCCGTCTTTGTGAGAAGGCAGGAGGATGGTACACCCTAGCACCCCCAGGGGAAAGCATTATTTTCAGAGGTGGTGGAGGAAGTAAATAAAGAAGGCAGACCCTGGGGTTGAAATAAGGAAACTGATCGAGTGGTTGAAAGGGCACTGCCCCACTTCCTAAACTACTAGGATGTTTTTAAGAGGCACACATTTTGTTTCTTGATAAAACGAAACACCTAGTTCACAGACCACAGGTTGTGAATTTACAACATCAAAGGAACAACTACAGTGAAGTGCGTGGCTGTTCAAAACACAAGAAGAAATTATACAACTGACAGCTTTCACAGTACCAAGTGGTTCATACTTCATACTTCAGAGGTTTCACTCAAATTACATTTGCCATGGAAATCCGTTCAAAATGACTTCTAAATGGTTTAAATGACTTTACGTATACTAAAGGTTATGTGTAAAATCCAAGATGTATTTGTGAAAGTCAAAAAGAACAAACCTTAGCCAGAAGGGGCTTAGAACTGAACAGGATCTCAGAGGTTGTGTTGTAAAATAGTTACATGTCTGTTAGCTTGTGGGTCTTACAATTCTGCACACCTCAGTTAACAAAGTGTCACTACCAGTTTCCCAGTCATGTGGTTAGTACAGTCCCTTAGGCTCAGGGGGGATATATTCTGGTGCCGCGCCTTAGTCTCAGTGTCTTCCTGTGTTTTGTACATCACATTTTTTTTTAATCTGGTGGACGGACTACAAAGGGTGTAAACAAAAATAAGTTAAAGAAAATAAAACTATTCCACCTCCACCTCCAGTAGATCCTACATTTAATCCCTCCTCAATAACAATTATCTCCATTCTGCTGCTTAAAGTGCTACAGGCTTAACTGACAGGGTGTGAAAACTACCAAGTGACATCATCTTACCTTTTGTTTTCTTTAATAATGCTTGAGTATTCTTTCTGCACATTTGACATTTTATTGCTATTATAATTTTAATTTCACCATATTAAAAAAAAAAAAAAAAAAAAACAAAACCATATCACCATTATGACAGTAAAAGTGCTTCTTAAATGCAAATATTATTTTGTAACTGACAGGGAGGTGTCAAATCATTGCATGCATGTTTTGAAAATTTCTGTCAGATTTCAATTAGCTGTTCTACTGATGTGTAACCCTGGACCACAACTATTTTTTCAGATTATTTCCCCAAATTACAGGTAAGAATAAATTCCTGTCAAACCAGAGCAATTGTACATATTTTATATTATAATTGTTTTTCTACTATAGTTATTACAGTAAACTTGTTAAAGTAAAAGGTAAAGGTATTATAAGAGTAAAGCAGACTTTAAGTTAAACTGCATTTATTAAGTGCATTTTCATAAAAGTAATTAAGTAGTTTACCAAGAAGAGTCTGTCAATGTCAACATTTAATTTCCGGAATTTTTGCTTCCAGGAAGTAAGGTTACTGCTGTACGAGTTCAAATGCATTTCTTACATGTAAAGGTTATCACTGAAGCCTTTTTGATAAAAAGGCCTTAGAGGTCCCTAGGTTGGATTTTTTTTGGACCCTATTCATAGAGCTTGAGGTTTTTTACAAATATGTTTTAATAACTAAAATCTATGGTGATATTCATCAAACTGTTCTTTAAATAGCCCTGGCGATAAAGCTTTGTAATTAACTCTGCCACTGACTTAGACTTAAAGTCTATGCACACAGGGAGCGAAACAAACGACAAGAGAACATAAAAAAAGCACAACTGCAGCTAGTCATGAAAAGAAAATGCTGTCTGCTTTTGCTGCTTTTGTGGAGACGAAATAAAATAAACAAAACAATGAAATAGTCTGGCTACACCACACGCTAAAATAATGACATTTAACAGTGAATATGTGATCTGGTTTAACATGTAAATCATTCAAAAAGAATACATCTACACATATTTCTTTGAAATACTGAGCAAATTGGTTTAATATACTTTTTTTTTTTATTGATTTTCAGTTTTAATAAAATTGCCACAAAGAAGCATCAATTTACAGAAATACGAAACCAGTGTGTGGCGCTCCCCGTCACTTTGACTAAAATTAAGGTGAAACAAAGAGATAGACATACCATCAATTTTCAATTGTTCTGTTATTTCTTACCATATGGCATCTTTTTTTATTGTTTTTATAACCACTGACACTGGCATCATAAAGAACATTATATTTTTCGACTTAAATAATTAAATTCTCATTGATGTCCATTTTTCTTTTATTTCTGTGGTCATTTCTGCACGAACGAGACTGACAGTCTGACAGCCTCTCCTTTGACACTGTCCCAGTAATGATGTGCTGTGTACAGAAACATACAAGGCTTGCACAGACAAACTGTCAGTTTGAGACAACAAGGCAATTCTATCTTTAGAGTTAGGGGGCAGTTTGCGTAGCAGCTACCTCTTCATGCTTAACAACCCCCCCCCCCTTCCCCAAAATGAAATGATACGCTTGGACAGCTGTATTTGATTTACCACTGTATCATGTATAAAGGGTTTCACAGTCTCACAAACAATAACAAACTTATGCACAAATGTGAGAATCCACCACACGGCTGTGAGGCTCTCAAAATTTAAAAACCGTGAGTTTCACTGGTAAACCTTAAGACTTGACATCCATGCTACTGTACAAATACAGGACAGTGCTTGAAGAGCTCAATTATAACAACAACAACAATAACAATTATCAAAGTTACCCAAAATCACTTTACAAATATGTGTTTAGTTTATAGTAAATGTGTTCAACCTATGCACCTTGACTAATAATATGCATAAATTAGAAATCTTCTAAATTAAATGCATAATGAACGAGCAAGTGACTGGATGCTCAAATCTAATTTAACATTTGCACGCTATGTTCAAAGAAGATGCTCTAGCAAGCTGCTGCCAATATTAAAGTTGCTACTTCTGAGCCTTTCCCAGCAAGTGTTTTTTTCCTGCAAAGAAGTGATTTTCCAATGCATCTGCCTGTCTTCATTTTTCTCACAGATTCCTTCTATGTTTCTTGCATCCCCTAACAATTATTTCCCCCTGGTAATGAGTAACATGTTCATATGTAAAGCTTTCCATACAGTTAGTGTAATTCTTTAGTTGATAGTAAATTATGCACCTACAGTACAGTCAGTACCTTGCTGTTTTTAGAACATTCTTTAGAACATTGTCCTAGTCTAGTCTTGAACATCCACCACCTGTTATAAAAATGTGATTTGTTTTGGTAAAACATATGTCTAACACAACACTTTCTATCTGATCAAAAGATCAGGGAATCGCCAATTATTTTTCTTATTTTCTCCCTAATTTTGTAAGCCCAATTACTGTTTATTTCAGCCCGGCTCACCGTTGCCACCCCCGCATTGATTCGGGAGGAATGAAGATGGACACGCGTCCTCCTAAACGGTGCCGTCAGCTGTCCGCTTCTTTTCACTCTACAGGCCCGCCGTGCAGTCACCTCAGAGCTACAGCGTCGGAGGAACAGGGAGCTCTGGACAAAGGCGCCCTGCCAGTCTACAAGGGTCACTGGTGCGCGGTGAGCCGAGGGCACCCTTGCCGACCTAAGACCCCCCTGGGTGGCGCATGGCCAACTGTGTGCCGCCCCCTGGGAATGGTCGTCAGTGGAATAGCCTGGAATCGAACCGGCGACCTCCAGGCTATAAGGCACATCCTGCACTACACGCCAAACACCTTTACCGGATGCCCCACTCGGGAGCCCGTCAAAGTTTGTTTTGTATTTGTTTCATAATTTCTTTAGGTGCTAATTGTATCTTAATTTCCGTGTTAACAGATGTGGTGCTATTTTGCCATCAAACTAAAATTATTTATAACTTGACTTCATATAACAAATACTGTTTGTCATCTCACCTCATTGATTACCTATTCCCATGCTATTCAGTAATTTATTTATAAATAAGAATGGTACGAAGCCCGTTTCACAACAACCATAAAGAAAAGGTCAGTTACATGCAGTGAGGTACTGACCGTCTTTTACAAACAATCTCCTGATGAGGTAGAAGATGTGCAATCAAGTACAAATATGATGGTAGAGGATCTTTGAACAACTTTGCAGAACTAAGTAAATTGCATATACTGTAGACTTAAACAAATAACATTGTCACTATGTTTTATAGGATTTATATTAGCCTAACATCTGAACATATATAAACGGTATTTTAAGTTCTTATGTAGCACTATATTTGTCTTGAGTGGGCATAACTTCAAAGCCAACAAGAAAACTAAAGAAGTCAATTTGATCAACCTAAACCCTGCCAGGATGAACCACAGCTGGACATATCACGTGAAAAATTATTTCGTTAGTCCTTGCAAAACTATACTACTATTTTTTTAAAGGGAAATCTTTACAGATGTCTGGTGTATAGTATAGGCCTATACATTTTAAATGCCTATTTCCATTCCATGTCTGTTATAGAGTTTTTTCTGAAAACAACATCTCAATAAGGTCTTGGCCTGTTAAATATTTTTAAGAAATAAATATCTCATTATAAATCTCAAAATGTCACACCAGCATTTTACTAAACTTGAACACAAGAGGGTGGCATTGGTTACAGTAGGTTATTCTAAAAGAGATATTAAATCAATCAGCTGTTCTAAGGCTAGCTGTTAGCCTAAAATTTTGCCTGGTTTTTTTTAAACTGTTTATTGTTTTTGCATTAATGCAAGTGGCATTCTCCACAAATGTTCATGGGGTACGTGTTTACCGTCAACACTTGTTACTTCCGCACATCCTCTTATGTGTAAATAAAACAGGGTACTCCAAAAAAGTTTTCTTTTTATACCATACACAGTAAATGTATATCATGGGCAATAAGTATTGATAACAACAATATCATTTTATCAATACTACTGGTATCATTTAAAGTATACAGTTTCAATGTTGGCAGCCGGACCTTGTTTGATGCTCTGCTCACAGAGGAGAGACATCCCGTGAACTCACTTCACTCAGCTGAGAACGGTCTCCAACACACCACAGTTGAATTGTACGGACCTAAACTGTCTTTTAGTAGTCAGATTAAGTGCCAGAATGTATATATATATATATATATATATATATATATATATATATATATATATATATATATATATATATATATATATAAAACCAAAAGCAATCTTTCAACTACTTACACCAAAGGCTTCTCTAGTCGGCTGCCTTGTGATCCAACCACCTCCCCCAGGGTGCAGAACCCTTGGCCCAGGAAATCCTGAAATGGCAGGAAAACAAGTTAACCGTATTCCTTTCCGTCTGACCCACGGAGACAACATACTGTATGATCATCAAATATTATTTTGTAAATTACCTCAAGAAGCCCTATTTATAAATTGACTCATGGGTCCCTATATTATCTTAAACCTTTCAATTTATTTTAATGTGGTCTTGGAAATCAGTCAGATTTAATATATACAAAATATCGCTCTGGTCTTATTACTTCCCATTGATAGCATTTAGGTCACCAGCGATCATTTGCAGTAACTGTGATTACTAATTGATTCTCTAGTACAGGTTTATTAGTCTTTCTGTTTCATTTACTTTTCTGCTATATTGAGTGCTTATTAAATTAGTGTTGAATAGGTGAAGGATAACGTAATTTGTATTGTCACAGATTAAGAACAGCAGGGACATCTGCAGTGCTGGTTTTCTCAAATTAAATTGCACATGCACCCGCACTTTGCTCCACAGCTATTAAACATGGTATTTCGAGCAAACTGTTTCAAACTGTAGAATTTGACAGAAACTGTACTACTGACTGATAAAAAATGAAGTAGGAACCAGGGCTCACAGGTGAAAGACAAATGTAAAAACACCAAGCCTTCAATCTAATTTCACCACACTGATCTTCCAAATCTGTGACAAATCATCCACCTGGAACCTGCTATTCATTACCAAAGCCTTTGTTGTATTAAAGTCATAACCCATTTGTGATGGGCAGGAAAAGGCAAAGAATGCATGAAATGGAGCTTGTTTTATCTAAAGAGGGTGGAAAACTAATCAGAGGCACAATGTGCACTCACAGCTCCATTAGATCATTGGGTTTATTTTTAAAACCTGGGGACCATGTCCACAATCTTTTTTTTAATGTCTTTAAAGTGAATTATAGTAAGGATATGTACAGTATTTGTGTGTGAGTGACATATCACATATACCATATGTGTGGGTGTGGGCCTAGTGTCAGGGAGTACTCCACACAAATATGAAATGAATGCGCTTGTGAGCACTTTTAATAATGAAAATAAAATAAAAACAAAACACTTCTAAGAAAAGTAAAACTGTAAACAAAAGCCTCGCTCCCACACTGGAGGGCTAATAGTCCAAAACTGCCTGACTGGCTTCCTGAGCCAGGTACTTTCATAGAGTTGTTTGCTCATCAATGAAACAATCAACTTGGCCATGTGTCGCCTAACATGATGCCTATATTTGGTCTTCCAGTCACCCAATTTCCTGTAGTTTTTTTTTTTTTTTTTTTTTTTTTTTTTTTTTTTTTTAAAGTGCAATTCTTCCACCTGTCCTGCAATTCTCTAGTACACTAGATCATTCTGTTGTACACTAGATCATTATGTTGTACACTAGATCATTGTGTTGAACATCCTAATTTAAATACAGTAGGAGCATTTAATTTCTACAGTATACATTTTCAGATTTGGAAAAGCAATGTTAATATAAAGATCTGAAGAGGACCCCCCAAAAAAGGATTTCTTAGCTGATTCTAAGGAATTAAATAATTCAAATATTTAAGTTTAAATCATAAAAAACAGCATTTTAACAAAGTCTAAATTAGTAATGTCTAGTATGAGGAACATAATGCACTATGCATTAATTCACATTTCATAAAAATATATAACTCTATTCTACCCCCGACAGCGTGATACGATAGACATACATGTCACCCTAATCTATCATAAAAATCGTGTTTGCTGCCAAGTGTTTAATTATATTGTTCACTTTAACCAAATTAGACATCTGTTTTCGGAGATTGCTACTATTTCCGTATAAGAAAGACACAATTATAGGAAATTAGGGGGATTAGATATTTACATTATATCTGAACAGGAAGAAACATCATTTTAAGATAGAGGGTTGTAACTCCTTGCAAGGAACTGCTCAGAACAATAATTACCTTCTCCTAGCTGATGTTGCTACTTTTTGGTTTTATACAATTCAAATGGTTTAAATCCTCTGAGAACATTTGCCTTTGCTCTTGTACTGTTTGCTATGTTATTCACCTACTCTATATTCTGTTTTCAACAAAACTGCTGATCACAAATTAACAAAATAATTCATTGATTTGCTCTTTGGATTCAATTTGTTTATTCTGTCTGTATTGTACATTTGCTATAATCTCATAACTTTATGTATCCACTTGTGTTTAGCACGGGTGAATGTTTTGTTATGATTTCAAATGTATTGTGGTGCATTCTATTATTATTATTTAAAAGGAAATGTATTGTTTGGGAATGGGTGATGCTATTATTATATGATTTAAATGTATCTTGTGTATTTAAAAAATTGTGGTTTTCTTTGTTATTGACAGCATGCATGAGGTTATAGCCTCACACCACTTAACCCTGTGCAGAATGTGTCCGTCTCTGAATGAATTAATTGGTTGTTGATTAAGCGATGGCCACGTGTATATAAACCTGTGTGTTTGGTGTGTTCGAGAGGAAGAATGTGTGTGAGAAAGAGACGGGAAAAACAAAACAGCAAGTAAAAAGAAAAAGCAACTGCTATGAGTGCTGGAAGTACAAGCAGGGTACTTGTTTGTTTGGGTGGCAGATTTTGTGTTAGTGACTTGTTTTTGTTTAAACTTTTATTTTGGCTCACTGAGCAGTGTTTTTGTTTAAATATTTTTTTATTTTTGTTTTCATTAAAAATGGCCAACCAGGGCGCTCTTTCACCTGTAGTACCTGACTGTGTGTCTCTATGTCAGCTTTCTGGTTTGGGAACGTCATCACTCGGCCAACCTGTCACACCACTGTACTGAATTAGACCGCAAAGTTTGTTAATTGTTTACTGCAACACAACTAATGCACAAATCCCCAGAAGAATGAAATACGCCACTGCCAGGTGCAAAGCTTACTGCAAAACAAGATAAAGCTGACCTGACACTGCTATCAACAGAAAACAAGAAGTGGTTACGTCTGACACAAACTGACATTGTGGCAGGACTGGGTATGTGATAAGTCTGAAAAGACATTTCTAGATTTCAAAGAGACATTACTTTTTTACATATACAATGTACTGCTTTAAATACCTTTGGAGTTTTCTTTGTTCATCATATGTTTTTATTATTATTATTATTATTATTGTGCTCTAAACTGCACTCTATGGCACCAAGTACAATTTTAATGAAATTTGTAGCAATTTAGCAAATGCAGAGTATGGAATTTTATAAATGCTGAACTGATTTCTGAACTCTTCCTAAGTTAAAACATTACTACTGTGTTGTTTAAAAATGAATATGAACTTATTTTCTTTGCATTATTCGAGGTCTGACAACACTGCATCTTTTTTTGTTATTTTGACCAGTTGTCATTTTCTGCAAATAAATGCTCTAAATGACAATATTTTTATTTGAAATTTGGGAGAAATGTTGTCAGTAGTTTATAGAATAAAACAAAAATGTTCATTTTACCCAAACACATACCTATAAATTGTAAAACCAGAGAAACTGATAATTTTGCAGTGGTCTCTTAATTTTTTCCAGAGCTGTATATATATATATATATATATATATATATATATAATATATATATATATAATATATATATAGAATATATGCAGGAATTAGGGGTGAGCAGAAGAACTTGTACTTGGAGCCATCATACTCGTACTGGTTCTCATACTCTGACTGTATTAAGAGTGGGCGTGGTGAAACGACTTGCAGCCAAAAAGCCATACCTCCCATGTGGAAACAAGGCCAAGTGTCTCAACTATGCACAAAAACACAGGAACTGGGGTGCAGAAAAATGGCAGCAGGTGCTCTGGACTGATGAGTCAAAATTTGAAATATCTGGCTGTAGCAGAAGGCAGATTGTTCGCCAAAGGGCTGGAGAGCGGTACACAAATGAATGTCTGCAGGCAACAGTGAAGCATGGTGGAGGTTCCTTGCAAGTTTGGGGCTGCATTTCTGCAAATGGAGTTGGGGGTTTGGTCAGAATTAATGGTCTCCTCAATGCTGAGAAGTACAGGCAAATACTTATCCATCATGCAATACCATCAGGGAGGCATCTGATTGGCCCCAAATTTATTCTGCACATGACAACGACCCCAAACATACAGCAAAAGTCATTAAGAACTATCTTCAGCGTAAAGAAGAACAAGGAGTCCTGGAAGTGATGGTATGGCCCCCACAGAGCCCTGATCTCAACATCATCGAGTCTGTCTGGGATTACATGAAGAGAGAGAAGCAACTGAGGCTGCCTAAATCCACAGAAGAACTGTGGTTAGTTCTCCAAGATGTTTGGACCAACCTACCTGCCGAGTTCCTTCAAAAAACTGTGTGCAAGTGTACCTAGAAGAATTGATGCTGTTTTGAAGGCAAAGGGTGGTCACACCAAATATGGATTTGATGTAGATTTTCTTCTGTTCACGCACTTTGCATTTAGTTAATTGATAAAAAAATAATCTATTAACATGTCTATTTTTGAAAGCATTCTTACATTAACCAGCATTCCTTCACACTTGCCTAAAAATTTTGCACAGTATTGTATATATACAGCTCTGGAAAAAATTGTCAGTTTATGCAAAATTATCAGTTTCTCTTGTTTTACTATTTATAGGTATGTTTTTTGGGTAAAATGAACATTTTTGTTTTTTTGTTTTATTCTATAAACTACTGACAACATTTCTGCCAAATTCCAAATAAAAATATTGTCATTAGAGCATTTTTTTGCAGAAAATGACAACTGGTCAAAATAACAAAAAAGATGCAGTGTTGTCAGACCTCGAATAATGCAAAGAAAATAAGTTCATATTCATTTTTAAACAACACAATACTAATGTTTTAACTTAGGAAGAGTTCAGAAATCAATATTTGGTGGAATAACCCTAGTACAAGGTTGTCCTGGAAGAAAACTTCCTTCCTTCTGCTCTGACAATGTTCCCCAACTCTGAGGATTGGTTTTTCCAGCAGGACAATGCTCCATGCCACACAGCCAGGTCAATCAAGGTGTGGATGGAGGACCACCAGATCAAGACCCTGCCATGGCCAGCACCAATCTCCAGACCTGAACCCCATTGAAAACCTCTGGAATGTGATCAAGAGGAAGATGGATGGTCACTAGCCATCAAACAAACGAGCTGCTTGAATTTTTGCGCCAGGAGTGGCATAAAGTCACCCAATATCAGTGTGAAAGACTCGGTGGAGAGCATGCCAAGACGCATGAAAGCTGTGCTTGAAAATCAGGGTTATTCCACCAAATATTGATTTCTGAACTCTTCCTAAGTTAAAACATTAGTACTGTGTTGTTTAAAAATAAATATGAACTTATTTTCTTTGCATTATTCGAGGTCTGACAACACTGCATCTTTTTTGTTTATTTGACCAGTTGTCATTTTCTGCAAATAAATGCTCTAAATGACAATATTTTTATTTGAAATTTGGGAGAAATGTTGTCAGTAGTTTATAGAATAAACAAAAATGTTCATTTTACCCAAACACATACCTATAAATAGTAAAACCAAAGAAACTGATAATTTTGCAGTGGTCTCTTAATTTTTTCCAGAGCTGTATATATATAGATATATATATTATCTTATATATTTATATATATATAAATACGTACGTCCTATTAGGGGTGAGCAGAAGAACTTGTACTTGGAGCCATCATACTCGTACTGGTTCTCATACTCTGACTGTATTAAGAGTGGGCGTGGTGAAACCACAGCTGTCATAAAAAGTTATTCTGGTACAGAAAGTTAAAAGGCATAGGAAGTTACCAGACAGTCTTTGAGTTTGATAGTGTTGAAGTCCAAATGTGTTTATGTTTTTTTGCCATAGGTGGACGGAGATAAATCTTGAGATGCCTTGAAAACACCTTCCTGGCACTCACAAGGTGATCAGGCAGTGCTTTGAAGTTATTTGCCCGCGATTTGTATCACTGTGAAGTCCTGGTGTGTATTTTATCAGTGGTTGTGTGCGGGGCTGACACCAGAAGTGTCTTCTGAAAGAAAGCCCTACTCTGTACAGATACTGATTTACACTTGGTACTCGGCGCACCCCTACAAGGAAGCATATCCATTTTATCCATTTGTGTATTTATAAATGCATAAGTTAATCACAAAAATGGAAAAAAACAACATTAAAAATCATCAATTAATCATAACACACAGCTGTGCTTTACTCATCGGTGGAGCCCTTCAAGGCATCAGAGAATGTCTGCTATTGTCCTATTTAACATTTGGAACAGAAAATTAACATTGCTACCAGATCTTTACAAACACTTCTAATTAGCTGCCTCAAGACAGTAGTTTAATTACACTGATTGAACACACACACACGTGTACACATACTCAAGAGCTTGACTTATATTTTAGAAGTATCAGATGGTTTATAGTACTGGTTTATCTATGTTATTTATACATTACTTTCACTATTACTTGCAGCTGCACATCCACAAGAAGAAGACATCTCATAAGCTAAAACCACAAACACTATTGTTATCACATAAACAAGTTGACATTGGGGGGGGGGGGGGGGGGGGGGGTCAAAAGTTCGTAAATGATAACTCCAATGTTAATGAACAAGCTGGTAAGTAGCACTGATTTTCAAGCAGTCATTATGCCTATTTCATTATTAACCCTTTGCAGTCCTATGTCGGACCATGTCTGACATCATCAAAAAGACGTCAATTACAGGTCTCTAGTTGTTTTTTCTCTGGAAAAAGCTGATTAAACCTTTCAATGGTCAAGTGAGACCGACAGGAGCCAAGACGCACCGGAAAAAAAGGTGGCGTATCTGAGCAATACACAGAGGCCCTGCGCCACAGACCTAACACGGACATAAAAAACAAGATAGCTGCTTCCGCATTCAGCGCTCAAAGAATATTACAGACATTTGCAGAGCTTTTTGAGATGTTATAGTAATAAAATAATGACTTTCATCGCATTACTGAGGAGTTTGGTGATAAAACTAGTGAGAAGGAGAGGATTTATTAGTATGCACGTCTATAAACAGGTATGTGAAAAATACAGTGAACAAGGGGTGGGGCTTGGCTAGAGATACAGTACTGAGTGTCCTTTTGCGATTCAGTGCATTTTAAACCTGTTTTGCTCTGAAATTTATTTTAAACAGAGCATGTAAAATAAACAGCACATGTGAAAATAAATTGGACCTGACGCGCCTGACAAGCGCTGAATAAATGGACCGCAAAGGGTTAATGCTGTGCCGTCCAATTTTTACCCACATGCCAGATAATCGTAAATCAGTGTTTTATATGTGGAGTTTTCTAAAGGAATGTGCATTCTGCATGACAAAATGCACAATTTTAAATGAAGTTTAGAAATTATATACAAAATAGATATTCCCATTAGCTGTCTACCTGAAGTTTCCATAACAGCGAATTATGCTTCTATTCATTTTTCTTGATCTCGTTAACATGCATTTTCATTAACGAGGTCCCCTTATCTAGTCATTGAGACAGGAAGTGATGTACGTGACCTGCGAGAAATTTGTTTATTAACCCTTTGCGGTCCATTTATTCAGCACCAATTTATTTTCACACGCGCTGTTTAAAATATATATTTTTCAGAGTAAAACAGGTTTAAAAGGCACTGCATCGCAAAAGGAAAAAAAAAAAAAACTGTGTTTGCATCTCCAGCAAAGCCCCACCCCTTGTTTGCTGTATTTTATTTGAAAATCACTTGCTATTAAAGCTGTCATTACTAGACCGTAGACTTAAAGAGCTTTAAGTAAACGTGTTTGCAACACGGCCAGCGTTCTGTCACTGGCTTCTCTTTGAACTTAAAAATACTAGTTGAAATGGGAAACTACTCAATTGTTCCTATAGTACAAGGATGAAGCAATGTAAAATATTTTTCATAAAAATCTTTTATTCTGCGGTTTAACTTCTACGCAATGGTTTTGTCGTCACAATCAAACCAAGTAGCGTTAGCACATTCTAAAGCACATTTTAAATACAAACAATTTTTTGGAAAATCTCTAATAAATTACACATAATATTATTTTGCATTAGGAAATGATTCAGCACAATTAGCCTACGGCAATGCATCATCTTAAATCAATCCGCGGAAGTACCACCTTCCATTTTCACTGCCCTACTTCACAACAAGAAGATTGTCTTTAACAGGACATCACAACAAAAACTCAATTGGAGAACAGAGACAGTCAAGACACAATCGATACAAAATTGGGCACAATTCCCTCCAGTTAATGATTTGCCACAAAAACAGTCATATGGTATCTACTTAAACAGCCAATCTTGTGTTGGCCATTGCTTCATCAACCTGTCAGTCTCAATTAGACTGAAGGTCAAGAGTATGTTCTTGTACATACAGTAGGTTTAGCATTTCATCTGATGCATCTGCTAGTGCATGACATGTGCTAGAGGCTCAGAACATCAACAAGACACAAGTTAAGGTACTGAAATGTTTTTTTTTTTTCACCAGTAATATCCAGAACTACAACTGAATTCAAGTTTTAAAATGTCCTTGGCAGCATTTTGTTCATACTAAATGTAGCAGCACAAAAGCTCTTTGTGTTGTTACTTGGTGTAAACGGAAATAATTAAAAACTTACGTGTTTTGATAAGTTTGAACTTTTTGAATCAACATCATACCTGTGGGATGAGATAAAAAAAAAACATTTGATAAGCATTTTTTTCAAAATAGCAGATAAAATACAGCTATGTCCAAAAATTTTGCATCACCTAGAATTTTAGGATTGAGACATAATTAATAAAAAAAAAAACTAGTTTGATATTTTATTTAACATCGTGTAATCAAAGAAACTACAAAATTATATCACAAAGTCTACCAGAAGCCATAATAGTAGGTATATGGAAAACTACAAAGCTGTATGTAATTCAATATGTTAATGTAACATTATTCAGCAGGTTTTATTCGACAGTAGCAAAATTAATTAATTGTATAGGGTGATGCAAAACTTTTGGCCATAGCTGTAGAAGCAAACAAATATCTAAACTGCAATTAAAAGCTTGATAGCTCTTTCAAAAAAAAAGTAGCAATTTAAAACTGTTCAGCTTCTTATTATGAGAAACACTCATCTTGTTTCTGGATTATAATGCATGCTAAACATACAATTTGATGGGTCACATTTCAGATAGTGTAAGACTATCAAGCACTTGTATTCTTTTTCACAGTTATTACACCAATTAACATAATAAGGTCTTAATGATCAAGAAATGGGGTCTTGGAGGATGGCAGTATCTCTCATACTAAACATTACAGATACATTTACACTCACTGTATAAAAGCAGCAAATCAAAGATTAACATTTACAATTAAATATAATAACCGGTGTGTTTTTCAATAATTCAATAAAGTGCTTCTGAATTTCGGCTTGGTGTGCTCATTTCTTATACTCAAGCAATAACATCTGTCTCAAGGGTCATTCTAGCTAGATACAAAATTGTCCCCGGCGACATTTAAGTGTCTCGAGCCGCTAGCACTTAACGAAAGAGACAAACATCTAGCTGGCTTGACCGATTTTGTTTTGTTTTGCTTATAATTATTATTTTTTTGTTTGTATCTAAAGAGATTTGAATGTGATTTATTTTCACAGAAGGCAAATTGGAACTTCTGTGTTGTGTATGTATCAATTGACAGAAGAAATTCCAATGTTTAGAGTTTTGTTTGATGACCAGCTATGGCTATTATGTCTCTTGTTTCAAGACCAGCGTGTTGCACTGTGGTGAAACTAATCCAGTAATTTGTGTTTCTGTGGGATAATACCTGTGTCTCGGTGTTAATAATGTGAACATACACTAAAGTATTTTTTGCTGTGAAGTGTACCAGGTGGATGTAGTGGCTGCTTTGGCAGGTCTCTGCTTGAAAATGGTAAAACAAGGTAAGTTTGCTACTGATATAACTGGATATGCTACTAGTCCACCAGCTGTTGAACACCACTAATGTTTTTTTAGTTTCTTTAACTAGTCATTTCAGTAAAGAAAGAATGGTTTATTTTCTTCCTTTTGTCTCTGTAGTAAAAATATAAAATTAGCAGCTATGAAGCTGACGGGTCTGTTTACATGTATGTTTTCAGTTGTCATTTTTGTTCAGGGTTTGTAACAATGTAATGATGTCGGTGAATACAGCATGGAGCAGAAGGCTTTTAAAATTTAAAAAGGGGAGTTAAAAAAAGTGAAGCTTTTGCAATCATCTAATGTGGGATAATGATCACGTTACTCTGAACCTATTTGGCTGAGAAGTTTATAATTTCTGGTTGATCATTCCAATTATTAGGTGCTCTATAAGCAACTGACTGCTCTGCATATTATTGTCTTAGTTTTGGGACCGCACATTTGAGTCATGTGAGATATTAACATGAAAAAAAAATGTAATTGTAATATTGTCTCACAATACATTCATTTAAATCACTGAAGACTTACAGGGCTGTATATAGCAATGGGTGCTATGTGCAAATGCTAAAGCAAAGTCTGTATGCTATCACTTTAACACATGAGTCACTGTGCAATGGCAAACTTTTTTTGTATGCTTTCAGTGTAATTTTTTTTTTCTTCTAAGTTGTCTTTTGTTTTGATTTACTTGTGTATTATAGTCATGAATAGTCCAGCAAACTGAAATATTAGCTGAACCCATAGTGGAAAAATATAATTACATCTAGGGTTTGTTGAGTCATTAGTTTATTAAAAAAAAAAAAAAGTGCATAAATGCTAATGGTCATTGTGGAGTCTGAAGTAGCACTGGTTTGCCATTTCATTACAAAGTTCTTAGTTTACATAACTCAGCGTGCAAAAAACTAAATTGTACATATATCCCTTGAATGTAAATATTTTCAAAAGCAGGTAATGATTCCAGATGGTAAGTCATGCAGCTTTCCTAAAAGATTTTATGAAGATGGCGTCATGTTTGTGACTCATCTAATCGCTGTCTCTGCAGCACAAGGGTCCTCCGTGAAGCAAACACTGCAACACCTTTCCCAAGGAAGTTCTGATAAAAGATAACCTATTTCACTGTCTGCTAATCCTCCCCAGTGGTGTCCTACAGGTCTCCCTTCATTGACAGGATGGCGAGACAGCAGAATACAAACTGTGCTCAACTCCAGAAAAGGTTATGAAGACAGGTTTCTTTCAATGGTTTTAACACAATGAACTGTTCCATTGTGATATAAAAAGCTATTATATACTGGCTGGAAAACCAGTCTTGACCTAGTAATTTGGAAAAGTCATCTATGAAAATCAGATGGGCTGTTTCTTTTTTTTAACATAATTAATTAAGAATCGCTCCTGCTTCAAATGAGTTTTGTTTGTTTTCAAAAGATATTTAAATTAATGTCATATATGTTTAAATAGATCTTCTGTACACAGATGTGGTATAAATGAGTCTGTCATGTACATACCACAGGGTTATCCACTGATCCCTGACATCCACCACAGAAATAATCTTTAGTATTCTCTACAAACCATTTCAATGCTGTACAGTAACTACTATTTTTCTTAAAAAAAAAATACTAGGCAGCCACGAGGAATTAGTAAGCGACCATTCGGTTTGTTTTTAGTTTAAAAGTTACATTTAAGAAATGCATGTCTTTCTAAGAGGGGTAGCGATTATCATCTGTTTAGAAGAGTTTTGTCTACCTTCATTGTCAATTAAATCATTCCTGTGATACCCTATTTACTGGCTCCTTATAGAAAAGAATGGTATTATTCTTACCAAGGTTTTACTGTATTCTGATACAAAGTAGCTACTAGCTACATAGTCCACATATCTTACTCAGAATACTCAAATTCACTTCAGTGGAATACTTGATAATACAAATCATAATTATGAAATATTAGCCAGCATGTTAAAATACTGTGTAATTAATTTATTCACCCCTTATTAACTTAAACAAATTCAATATAAACACTACATTCATGATTTCAAACCAAATGTACCTATTTTATGTTGTTTAAGGCCCCCCACACATATACTATAGGGCTTGTCCTTTGTCCTGTTAAAATGTTGCCTATAAAAATGTACAAAATAATTTCCTGTAGCTATTCAGCATTTTGACGTTCATTACACAATTATTGCATAATTAAAACTATATTTATTTATTATTTCCCGGACAAACCAGCTGTAGCTTTTTTACACTTATTTTATAGGGTAGTGAGAACAGGGGAATAAAGCAAAATATAATGTTTAGACACCAAACAAAGCCTTTTTAAAAATCAGCTGCAATGTGTGTAGTGTCTCCTGTCTCCTTTTCTTCAGTGTTTTGTATTTATGGCTCAGTTCATTTGCTGGAAAAACTGATGTTAATTCAATCTGACATCTTTCAACATCCATGCCCAGCTCTGCGTGCAGTAGGTCAGAGTCATTCGAAATGTACACAGGATCAGTCATATTCCTGTCTTACTAATGCATTCTGAACAATCAAGATCAGAGAATGTAGATGAGCTGATGCCAGTGATCATTGTTTATTTCGGGAATGTAAATTCTTCCCGACTGTGGAGCTACGGCATTACTTAAAACAAAACTGGAAATGATAACCAAACTGTTTCTGATAGTTCTTAGTGGCATTGTTTTTTTCATCTGTAATCAGGATAGCGCTCAGCCACTATAGCGTAGATAGAAGTACACATATTCAAAAGCTATAAATTATAAACAGAAAAAGGACCATGTAATTCACCCCTCCTCCCCCCTCCCAACACTTTTGTGATATTTTATTTATAAAAATAATAATAATACAAAATCTACATTAGGAAAAAAAAAAAAAAAAAAAACAGGAAATATAGAATCTTTAGATGCTATAATTGGTAATTTTCTAGAACACATATTTTCATATCATAAGTATTTAACAATTCTGAAACATTAAAATGTACCACCTAACCTAGCCTACTTGTCTGTTCATATTAACATGGTGTGCAGACAAGTGAATAAATAAACAGTATGGATTCAGAGGCCTGTATCATTGAGTGGGTTAAAATGATATCTTAGGAACTGCTGTTGAAAGGGCACCCAGCCAAGCACAGCCCAAAGCAAATATGCAATGGGCAAGTAAAAAGAGAAATGGCAGCTGTTAGCCAATCCTTTTAGAGGTAAATTGGATTACAGCTCCTCTCAATTACAAGCCATCATCTACTTTAATCTTTTCAGATATATAGTAAACCAATTTGTGCCAAAACCATTCAGAACATAGCCGTCAAGCCGAGCATGGCAGCATGTTTAAACAACATGGTTATACACTTCATTGTCATAAAAACAACACACAGCTTTACAATGTTTGTGCAGTGAGTGAGTTCCAGTGCTCTCTTATTTGTTTGTGCACACAACCAATGAATTCAATGGTAGACCCATTTCACAAGCTTCATGTTGGCAGACCCAGCGTGACGTTCTGCTTGCTTAACTGCCTGAGGGTCAAACATTCGTTTTAGGCTGGGTTACAGCATTGAAGGTAAAAGAGAAGGAGCTGGTAATAAAATAGCAATACTGTATGTCGGGGGTAATGGCTCAATAACCACACAGTGCTGTCAATTCTGACAGTGATCCATGGAAAGGGCAGCCACATTTGATCTTTTACTTCATTAAAAGGGCTCCTTAGAACATTATCATTCTAATATATAACCTTAAGACATTACCAGCCTTGTTATACAGCAAAATTATATGCATACATTAAACATATACTTCAAACCATTTGCATTTTCAGATTTATTTTTCTTTTTTTATATCCATTAGTGATTTGCACAATTCACAATTAACAGGTCATATTAATAACAATCTAAGCAGGAATAGCGTATAAAACAAAGGATCATATTGACAATTAAACAACTATTTCCTCTGCCAGAAATTCATAGAACATTATTTTGAATTATTAAATCATTATGATAACTATAAGACAAAAGTGAACATTTTACACAGGTTCAGTTTTAACAAAATCCCCCAGACTAAAGAAGGGATCATTCCCACCCAACTTGTTTCTAATGAATATCGTAAAAAATATTAGAACCTGAGTATTTACTTACAAATCAAACCGGAGGTTCTGCCTCTCTTCAAAGAAATAGTCCAGCATAAATTTCTTTACGAAATCAGGATTCAAAGTATTGTCAATAGCTTCTGTTCGTCCATACTACAACACAGATAAAAAAAAGTATCATACAATTTGAATAATATTGATTAAAAAAATTATATATATATATATATATATATATATATATATATATATATATATATATATATATATATATATATATAAAAAAGTGTATGGCTTTAATTCTTTCCATAGTACACTACACTCTTAAGTATGCATAATCTGCTGTAACAGTTACAGTGAAATGAATGTAGAATTACTGACCTGTCAAAAGATGAACTAAAACATTGTGAATATGCCCAATAACTCCAAGTATCTTCTTAAATGTTTGAAATATAGGGCCCTAGTCATGTTTGCAGCTAATTTAATGTCATTTAAACTTGTTTATAATACTCTTCACAACCCATCCTTAGAAAGTTTCATCAATGGGGCTTATACAAACTATACCTGTACATGTTTTGTCACAAGCAACTGCAGCATCCTAGTGATATTAATTTAAAGGATATAACAATTACTATGTAGGATGTTCCATCTCCAATCAAAAAATATACTAATGTATTTAAACAGATAGATCTAAAAATCACTGAAGACAACATTCAATTTGCATTATTACTACACTGACTTTATCCTTTATTACTGCAGAAAATGTCATGACCCTATCTTACACAAATTCCACGCCATATGTATCACAGTGTTTGCTGTGGTTGTGTTCATTTCTATATTGTAATGGTTGCTTTTCTGTATTTCCATTTCAAGTGTTATCTATACAACTTTGTTTCTTTGTTTCTTTCTCTTCTTTTTTTCTTATGCATATGGTAGTTTATTGTTGTAATCTAGTTAAGTAACTTTCATACTACTTGACATTGTCTTTATACTGTACATTGCAATACATAACACAAGCTCAATAAATGTGACCCACATTCTCCTTACCAGTAGAATGGAACTATAATTAACAGTGTGAATAGTGCAGCTGAAAGTAGCAACCTGCAAATTAAACTAATTTCCCCAGGTTTATACATATAGGTAAAGAAGATATATGCCACATTTGTAAATAACATAAGACTTCATGAGAAACTTGTTGAGCTACACCAACAAAACACTGGGGAAGGCTTTTACCTATAGGAAAATCCATTTACCATAGAAAAAACATGTCATACACCATAGGTAAGTAACAAAAATCAATATGTACATAAAGTGAATGAAACGAAATTTTATTATTCACTTGCTATGATATATATTTACAATGTTCATGATAATCCAACTCTAGTGTTTTGGGGCGGGGGGTGACGACGGACGGACGAACGTTACTGTTACTTATTCAATACAGTACTGTATAGCCACTGCCTCTACACTACTTCATCCAAAATTGAAAAACAAACCATTCAATATGATGAAATATATCCCTTTGATAACTACAATAAAGGTCATAATATTAAATAAGCATACTTGATTGCGGCTGATTCTACTGTACTTACTTCTCTCCATTCTTTGTTTCCAACTCCTTGTGTATACAGAACACAAACTGCAAAAACAAAAGAGCATATTAGCATCTTAAGATACTATTAATCAAACCAAGTAAAGTACAGCATACACAAATAACATAATTTATTCCCTTCTGTTTCAATATCAATGTAGTATTTTTTTCATCTATATGGAAATCATTTCAATCAAACACTGGGCTTTTTCATTTCCTACTGGATCTACTGTACAAAACAATACACTTTCCAGAGGAACAAATTGTGCCACCTGTAGTTATGTCAGATTATTGTTTTCCTTATCACCACTCTAAATTACTGATGTGTTATATAGTTTAGTAATCTGAGCCCAGCAAAAAATAATTGCAAACACTTTTTATGTCTAAAACTGATTGCCACTGCTTGTGCTAATTCTGATAATTGGAGAGAACCTGAATCCAGCATGCTGTATTTCCTGAACAAAAAGATGTTCCTCTATATTATACATGAATTACACTAGCTGTCACAGAGTGCTATTCTGTGGTCAGATTATTTTGATGCGATATATTTACAAACAGTTTTGGTTGGCTAGTTTAAGCAAACAATTATGTAGCTATATCTATAAAAGGCAGAGGTACTGGCAACAGTTTAAGGTCATGTTCACATTAGTTCAGTTCAGTTCCTTTGATATAAGATAAGACAATTCATATACAGTTTTGCGGGTTCATTTCCACATTGTTTCAGGGCTGAGATAATTTATTACGTTAAAATTTATAGATTTATTACATTGAAATTTGAAAGTGAACTGGTTTAGTATTTACTATGATTAGTTAACCGGATGTTTACACTCTGCAATGCATCTTGGGATCTTTTTAAGATGACAGTGAATAGGGGTTTTATTCTGTTTTTGTCAGCATGTGTTTTCATTTTTAATATCTTTTTATCGCTGTTGATGCAAGCACTGGAGGAAAGTACAGAAGCTGGAGGGAGACCATTCTTTGTCAAGTTTGGCATTTTGGGATTCTTGTTTCCTTGTTCCTTTTCACTGTCCATATTGTTCCCCTTGACAACTTTATACTTTTGCAGAACACAAGAAATGCAACGCTACCAACCAACTAAACAAAAACAACTGTGAAACTTCACTTTCTGCTCATCTATCTATAAAGTCCAAGGTTTACAGTATGTTTTCTGTGTGCAACATAACTGTTCCCATGTTCACATTGAAGTTTAGCAAGTGAACCAAACTCAGTTCACTTGCCAAACAAACTGAGACCGCCTCTGCAGGTAGACTCTCTTCGGTTTGTTTGCTAAGTGAACTTTGTTGTTCACACTACAATCCAAACCAACAGAAACATACTGAGCGCAGCACCAAACCCCCCTACCAAACTAAATGTGAATACAGCCTATAATAAAACAGTATATTCAGTACGTTTACAGATACACTGCAAACAAAAATAAAATAAAAAATCTATTCTTAAGTCTTCTTTAAAATAAAGCACTAGTAAAAAAAAAAAAAAATTCTGGTGACACACTGGTGTACATTGTAGATTTGGCCGTTCCAAACAAGTGCATAACAAGCTACAGCACTAACCTTGTAATTTATAACTTGTTTTAATGGTTTTACACTTGGTTATGCTGCAAGTTCCCTTTGAAACCTTACAGCATCAATTAGCACCCCAGAATACTTGCTAATTGCATGGTTTTTACTATATATATGTGTGTGTGTGTGTGTGTGTGTTAGGCTTATATTTCTATTACTATGTTTGTGCTCATGTGCTGGGTTCCATCTGGTCTTTCACAGGAAATAAATAAAACCAAAAAATAAGGGATTAGAGAAATGCCTGGAATTGTACCAAGTAATTTTACCTTTTACTGTGCCGTAAAACAATCATGCACGTTCCGTATGTAATCATTGGGGAGTTTAATAGTTTCTTAAAGAGGGTTTTCCTTTTCAGGATTCTTACATTCATAAATAATATTCTGTCTCATGAGGGCACAACCACTACTCTGGAGGATTTCCTTTCTGATTTTCCTACACAGCCAGTCCAGGGTGCTCAGGCATACGCTGCCAAAGCTTTGTTCTGTGTTCAGCGATGAGCCAAGCGGTTTCCCTCTAAGAGACTGGGAAACCAGCCAACTCTTTATCATTGGTTCCCTGTAAGTTTCATAGTTCATTGGTGATCAAGGGCAAGCATTAGCAAGTACAAGACTGCTTCATCCACTCTCCCATTCCCTGTACTGTCTGATAACACAAGGGATGCCTGAATTTCAGCATCAAAGAGAACACTCATTTTAACATGTACTGTAAACCGGTCTTGTTTAGTAAAACTAGAATTTGTAATATACTAGATGCTGACAACGTGCTCGTTCTTATCATAGTCTACAATATAAATATTGGGCCCTATCCACAATATTTTGAAGGAATGTTATATGTTTAAATAAATTGTGCTTTGAATACACTTCCATCCCTCTTTAAAGTTGTAAATAGGTTTCACATTCTGGAAACTTGACTTAATTAATCAAAATGGGCTTTAAGAAAACAGTCTGAACATTAAAGAAAATATTTTTTTAAAACAGTTTTGTGGAGAAGGACCAATAGTATTTATTTTTCAAGATAATGAGATTTTGAACATAAACCTAAACTACTGAATTATTTGCTGATTCTGCAGTGGAAAACATATAATCTTCAATGTATATATGGGTGAACTATAACATTCAGTCTTTTACAAAACTTTAGGAAAATTCCAGCTGATATCAGGATCTGTGTTACATAGAAGCTGTAGATTACACTTGGGTTGTACTATTCTATATAGTACACAATGATGTTTTTGATAGCACACTGTAGTATAGTATACAAAATACAGTATGCACAATATACATAGGGTCCACAATATATTGTGAATATTATGGTATATTGTATTTATTAAAATACAATTTAGCATTTAATTATCACTTACTGTAACTGCGACAAAAGCACATGGCTGACCTGCACCTATACATTATGCATTTCACACACAAACAAGAGCTTATAGTATATCAAAATAAATAAAACTGAAAAACTTACAGAGATTCATGCAAGGTTACTGGAGTGTGAATAAATAGCAAGAGAGAAGACAGAAAAGCAGAATAAAAAGGATGCCTGAAAGACAAAGGAAAGAAAATAAATAAAATCCAGCAAACTACAAGCATAAGAATGAAGAGGTTACCAAATAAATTTAACATGCCAGTACAAAAATAAGGCAAAGGGTTAAACATTGAAGGCAAGGATTAGAACTGATCATAATCCAATCGCTTGGATATATTAGTCAGTCGCCAAGACAGACACCACTATGCTGTACATTCGGATATGCTGGACACAATAATAACCACTGAAGTGTGATGCTCGGTCACTGTGAATTGCATGATCCAGAGAGACACACTGATTAAAAAAACAGTTGTTATACTAACACCAAAAGATGAAAATAAGCAGAAGAATAGATATAAGCAGCTTAATAAAATAACATGATTAAAAGAGGGTATATAAAAACTCATACTCTACAGAGTTTAAACTGCCAACAAATGGTTGGACATGGGCAAAAAGCTTTCAGAAATAATGATGTGGTTCGAAACGCAAGGTGTGGACTACATTCATTACATTTCTAAATTTTAAGTCTTTAATTGCTTTTTTTTCAAAGAAAAGAAAGCCTGACTCATACCAACAGAAAACAAAGTACAATTTTCTGTGCACATTTTAATTGATTTATTTCTCTAAAGTGTGTTTAATATTCTGACTCGCTTACCAAAATCTGAAGCAGCACTTTCCTGATCCTGTTTTATGTTAATCCCTACTGTCCCACACAATCCTTGCCATTTTAGAAACTTTCATGCAAATTCTGGCAATGTGGTAAATCGGTGCAAGGAGAAACGCATTATGATAATTATTTCTAATATTTATCAAATCTGTAATTTATGGAGAACACTGGTGTGGCTTTTTGCCTTCAAATTCATGTGCAGCAATGTTCGTTTAGAATATACTTCATAATAATCAAAACTATTCCATACCGCTGTTTTCATGTTGCATTGCTAAGGTCTTCTCTCGTTGATCAACGAATGAGCACTGACACAAAGCGAAATGGGCGGAGATTTGTGACTCATGCCAAAATGAAATATGATGAGAATGAAAGCTCGGCCAATCAACATGCAGTGATTATACTGACGTTAATGGTGGCCAATAGCAGTTAACAGAAACAGAAGAGGTATGAGGAAACAGAATGCAAGCAGCACAAACTGTGCTGAATGAAAACGCATTTGAGAAATGTGTGAGTGGATGGAATGCATCCGCGTTGGATGAAAAGCAGATTAAATAAGTCCCAGTACAGAGTACTGGTGACTACCGGCAGAATTTCATCTCTGGTACTGTGAAAGGGGTGTGGGTAATTCACTGACCAGGAGACAGACAGGTGTATTCGGGAAACACCACACAGGTGCCCAGTTTTATTTTAGACAAGTTATTTTTTTTTTTCTCTCCGGCAGAGGGCACTGTTGACCGTGGGCTGCCTATCAACGATGATAGACAGCACCACGGAAATACCACAACTGGTACACGAACCGCAAATGCACTCGCAGGTGCTCAAAGAAATAATAATGAAAACAGAAGGCGAAAAGAACAAGGGAAAATAAAACAGTAATAAAACTACAAATAAAAGGTGCTGCACTCGGCAGCGTTATCCCGGTAGCCGCTACCCGCACGACCCGGATCACCGTCCTACTCTGTCGGCGATCTAGCCTGCTCTTTTACAATACGCCGGGGTCTGCCCAAGGGTTCCCCGCTCTCTCTCTCTGTCTCGCTGATTCCCGGTCCCGAATCAAAGTGTCCGCACCCTTAGCGCGTCTAAGTGGGCAGACCTGAGGAAACAACAGAGCGTTATTTTATAGGACCGACAATCACCCAAGACCCGCCTCTCAGCCATTCAGAGAGGGGGAAAGTCCACACTCACACTTTCCCACCCCCCCTTGTCACTGCCATGACTCACAGGCGGTTGTTGGGCGACTGCCGCCCTCTTCCTGCAGCCCGTGAACACGCCAGCAGAGTCAGCACAGATCTCTCCCTGTTACATATCCTTCCCCTCAGAATGACACCACCGGTTCATTCGAAAATCTTACACCCCCATGCCTTCCCGAGAGAAAAAGTCTGCGTTTTGATGCAGCTTTCCTGCTCGGTGGACTACCCTGAAGGCATAGGGCTGCAAGGTCAAGTACCACCGCGTGATTCTGGCATTGCTATCTTTCATCCGGTGAAGCCATGCTAAGGGGGCATGATCTGTAACCAGGGTGAAGTGTCGCCCCAGGAGGTAGTACCGGAGTGACTCGACTGCCCATTTTACCGCGAGACACTCCTTCTCGATGGTGCTATAATTTTTCTCGCGGGGAAGGAGCTTCCTGCTGATATACAGGACTGGGTGCTCGCTTCCCCGAACCTCCTGCGACAACACTGCCCCGAGACCTGTCTCTGACGCATCCGTCTGCAGGGTGAACCTCTTACCAAAATCCGGGCTGCATAGTACTGGCTTACTACACAGCCTCCGCTTCAAGGCGAGAAAGGCCCTCTGGCACGACTCCGTCCACTGAACCGTATTTGGGGCAGCCTTCCGGGTGAGGTCTGTCAAGGGAGCAGCGAGCGTAGCGAAACTCGGGATGAACTTTCTATAATAGCCCGCTAGTCCCAAGAAAGAGCGCACCTGGGTTTTGGTTGTAGGAACCGGCCAGTCAGCCAAGGCTTTCACCTTAGCAACTAGCGGTCTGATCTGGCCGCCCCCTACTCGATACCCCAAATACTCCGACTCACTCTTCCCAATGGCACACTTCTTTGGGTTAGCAGTGAGCCCCGCCTCCCGCAAGGATTGCAGCACCGCCGCTACCTTACACAGATGACTCGGCCAATCCTCACTGTGGATAACCACGTCATCTATGTAAGCAGCGGCGTACTGCTGATGGGGCCGCAAGATGCGATCCATCATCCGCTGGAAAGTGGCGGGGGCTCCGTGCAACCCAAAGGGCATGGTCCTGAATTGGTACAACCCGAAGGGAGTCGAAAACGCCGTCCTCTCTCTAGATTCCGGAGTCAGGGGTATCTGCCAGTACCCCTTCGTTAAATCCAGTGTCGTCATAAAATGAGCCGTGCCTAGACGCTCCAGCAACTCATCTACTCGGGGCATCGGATAAGCGTCAAATTTCGATTTCTCATTGATTCGTCTGAAATCAATGCAAAATCGAGTTGACCCGTCTGGCTTATCGACTAAAACGATCGGACTGTTCCAGTCACTTTGGGACTCTTCTATTACCCCCAGTCTCAGCATTTCGTCAATTTCCGCTTTTATTACCTGTCTTTTACGCTCAGGTATACGGTACGGCCTCTGGCGAACTAGCGCCCCCGGCTCAATATCAATGTGATGATGGGCTACTCGAGTCTGCCCCGGGACTGAAGAGAACACGTCAGGAAACTCCGCCACCAGACCGCGAGCCTGACATTTCTGCGTTGGTGTCAGATTCTCAGCAATCTGTACCGATCCTTTTCTTGCCAACACAGAAAGATCAGGTCCCAGGTCCGTGACGTCATCTGCATGCGCCACTAACAACGCCTCTGGCTGTAACCAAGGCTTTAAAAGATTGATATGGTAAATGTGTTTCTCTGTCCGTCGCTCCGGCTGGCAGATCTCATAGTCCACCTTCCCAACCTGGCGTGTAACCTCAAAGGGTCCTTGCCACTTAGCCAAGAGTTTCGACTCAGAGCTGGGTAATAAAAGAAGTACCTTATCCCCCGGCTGAAATGTGCGCAACCGGGCTCCTCGGTTATATTGTGTCTCCTGTCTGTGCTGCGCCTGCTGCAAATTGTCATGCGCCCATTTCCCAACAGACTCAAGACGTTTGCGCAGGTCCAACACATACCGGACTGTATTGGTCGAATTGTCCTGCTGCTCCTCCCACATCTCTCTGACCAGATCGAGCACGCCCCGGGGTCTCCGCCCATACAGCAGCTCGAATGGTGAAAACCCCGTAGAAGCCTGGGGAACCTCTCTGATCGCAAAGAGAAGGGGAGGAATCAGCTGGTCCCAGTAACGCACATCACTACGAATAAATCTGCGCAACATGTTCTTAAGGGTCTTATTAAAGCGTTCCACCAAACCGTCTGTCTGAGGATGAAACACAGAGGTCCTAATGGTCTTAATTCCCAAAAGCTTACATGTTCCGCGGATTAGCCGGGACATAAAATTGGTGCCTTGATCGGTTAGTATCTCTTTGGGAATCCCCACCCGGGAGAAAACCTTCACAAGCTCGTTGGCAACAGACTTAGCGGACATAGATCGGAGGGGAATTGCCTCTGGATAACGCGTAGCGTAATCCAGAATGACAAGTAGGTGGGTGTATCCTGCCGCACTCCTTTCTAGTGGCCCAACTATGTCCATCCCAATACGCTCAAACGGAGCTTCCACTAGGGGCAAAGGCACCAGAGGGGCTCGTGGAACGGCTCTAGGGCTGGCCTTCTGACATTCCCCACAACGCTCACAAAACCGCTTAACATCGCCATCCAGCCCCAGCCAGAAGAACCGTGACACAAGCCTTGCTTTAGTTTTATCCCTTCCCAAATGACCAGACAGGGGAATAGCGTGAGCCAGCTGCAACAAATCCTCCTTAAAGGGCTGAGGAATGAGCAACTGATGACGCACTTCACCGGTCTGGGGTAATTTATCAACACGGTACAGTAGGTCTCGATCAATTTCAAAGTGGGGGTACGTGGCGGCGCGTCTGGGCTCGACCACCCGACCATTAACCACCGCTGCTTGGTCAAAGAGCCTGCCCAGCACGTCGTCACGCCCTTGCTCGAGTCGGAAGTCACGGGAGCGAGCTAAGAAATCAGCTCCCATGGCTTCCAACTCGGGGTCAGGTCGGTCCCGAGCAGAGGCAGCCGAGCCAGACCCCTGCGCTGGCTCCGCGACCTCCCCCCCGGACTCTTCACCAACCGCCCCCACCTGAAACTTCTCCGACTCCCTCCATTGCCAGCCCTCATTCTTAGCGATCCGACGCTCCCGTTTAGTTTTACGGGGTTTAAATCTATGGCAAAACCATTCTGGATCGCGAAAGGGAAAAATCTCTCCAATTACTTCCTCTTTCTTAGCCAATAAAGAAGACGGGGCTGTCAGAGCAGCCAACCAATCTTTAAACTGCTCACAGTCCCGTCCCAGAACTACTGGTACCGGCAATCGAGGACATAATCCTACCTGCACCTGCGTCACCTGCTGGCCAATAGTCATACACACATTTATCTTGGGATAGGAGCGGACATCCCCATGAATACATTTAATATGCACCCGTCCCAATATACGTTTATGCCCCGGTGAGACTAGGCTCTCCTGTACTAGAGACTGACCACACCCTGAATCCAGGAGAGCCTGGGTTTTTGTACCATCCACTGTCACAGGAATAACAAAACCCGTGTGCTGAAGTGACTGAGGTAATTGAACGTGCCTACCTGGTCGGCTGAGGTCACACTCCATCACGGGGCAGTCCCGGGAGAGGTGGCCCACCTCCCTGCACGTCCAACACCTCGGTGGGCTGGTTTCTCTCCCCGAAGTTTTGGAAAGAGGGGAAAACACTGGAGCCATAAAAGGGGCCCGCCGATAAGGCGTCCGCGCGAGACCCCGGTCCGACACTGCAGCAGCCCGTGGGTATCCCCACCCTGCCCCAGTACCCGGGCCGGGAGCTCCCGCCGACACCCCCCGACCAAATCCTGGACTACCCCTTCCCCCCAGTCCCTTCGCCCTTTCCGGGGCCAGTTGATGGGACGATCCAGCAGCCACACTCCTCCCGGGCAGTTTCGCAGGCGTTGGCTCCGCTGCCTGGTACTGCTCGGCCAGTTCGACCGCCCGGTCCAGCGTGTCCGGCGCCTGCCGCTGGACCCACAGCCGAGGTCCCGAGGCTAGACACTCCAGGAAGCGCTCCACCACGATCATTTCCACCACCCTGGCTTTGGTGTTTAGGTCAGGATTCAACCAACCCGGGGCGTAATCCTTCAGCCGGTGGGCGATGGCTCGTGGGTGCTCCCCGGCCGCAAACTGCTCCTCCCGGAATTTCTTCCGGTAGCCCTCCGGTGTGGCCCCCACACGGTTTAGGATGGCTGCCTTCAGCCGAGGGTAATCCAACATGTGCTCCGGGGACAGCGTCCTCGCAGCTGCTTGAGCCTCCCCGGTGAGTTGGGGCAACACATAGCTAGCCCACTGGGCTTGGGGCCATCCGGCCGAGATCGCCATAGCCTCGAACACCTCCAAGTAGGCGTCCGGTCGATCCTCGGCCGTCATTTTGGTGGGTCTCTGGATGGAGTGGTCTGGAGCTGCGGGTCTAGCCGCCCCCTGCACTGCCGCGGTGAGCGTCTGGCGCAGGAGGTCCATCATTGCGGCAAACTGAGTCGCATCCATCGCTAGTCTGCTCCTTCTCTAGCTGCACTGCTTGGGGCAGTGCCAGTGAATCCCACTTCTGACACCACGTGTGAAAGGGGGGTGGGTAATTCACTGACCAGGAGACAGACAGGTGTATTCGGGAAACACCACACAGGTGCCCAGTTTTATTTTAGACAAGTTATTTTTTTTTTTCTCTCCGGCACTGTTGACCGTGGGCTGCCTATCAACGATGATAGACAGCACCACGGAAATACCACAGCTGGTACACGAACCGCAAATGCACTCGCAGGTGCTCAAAGAAATAATAATGAAAACAGAAGGCGAAAAGAACAAGGGAAAATAAAACAGTAATAAAACTACAAATAAAAGGTGCTGCACTCGGCAGCGTTATCCCGGTCGCCGCTACCCGCACGACCCGGATCACCGTCCTACTCTGTCGGCGATCTAGCCTGCTCTTTTACAATACGCCGGGGTCTGCCCAAGGGTTCCCCGCTCTCTCTCTCTGTCTCGCTGATTCCCGGTCCCGAATCAAAGTGTCCGCACCCTTAGCGCGTCTAAGTGGGCAGACCTGAGGAAACAACAGAGCGTTATTTTATAGGACCGACAATCACCCAAGACCCGCCTCTCAGCCATTCAGAGAGGGGGAAAGTCCACACTCACACTTTCCCACCTCCCCGTGTCACTGCCATGACTCACAGGCGGTTGTTGGGCGACTGCCGCCCTCTTCCTGCAGCCCGTGAACACGCCAGCAGAGTCAGCACAGATCTCTCCCTGTTACAGGTACCATAAAGTATTAATGCGGCACCGTGACCTATTTTGAGTTAATTGTGTACTAAGTATGCTACGGTAAAAAAGAAAATGTGCTAAAATAATTTAGTTTCAAGTTAGAATAACACTTTATTATTTCAGCATTGTACAGTAATTGTACAAAGAATGCAGCTGCATGATTTATTTTGTGTTAAAGGTAACCGATAGGCTAAAGTAAAAAGAAAGTGCGCTAGATATTAATGTACTGTATCCTGTATTAAATAATGCAATGTGAACAGAGAACACAGTGATGTTGTTTATTTCAGTGCAGTGATTTATACATTTAAAATAAATTGAGCACTATAAATGAGTGAGTGTGTGTGTGATTTTGTGATTTTATTATTTTTAAACAGGACACTCTCTCCAAGGGACTACTATAGTTAATTAATAGCATTCCCTTTAAACCATGTAATTAGGGTTTAGCATGCATATTTAAAAAAATTGTTTAACATCAACCATGTTTTAAGTGCAAAGGCAAAGGAACAATTTTAGCCAGCCATAAAAAAAAAAACTAGGTATAAAAAAAGATATAAAACTGGAAAGAAACTACTCAGAACAATAAACGAACTCTTACAAGCAACTGAATTTGCTTTTCAGGCTATTTCTTCCATTACATTTGCCTTTGCCTTTGCCTTGGCACCTTGAAGCTAGGCACTATCACTATTTGGCATTACATTTGCATTTATGGTATGTTTCAGTTCTTGATGAAATGATTAATCCTAATACAGTGTAAACCAAACCAATTTTTTGTTTGTTTATTTGAATGCTTCTTACAACTGTCTCTCCCTCTTATAATTGTATTGAACATAATACCTGTTTAATACAACTTATGAATAAGTTCCACACATTCCCTGCAATGGCTTTAAATACAACATCTGAGTTTCATGAAAAAGTGGAGTTTTCTTGTTTGAACATAAGCCAATGTCTTGCAGTTACTCATGTCTCTAATTTCATATCACAGCCAACTACAAATTAAAGAAACAATTGTTTTCCTGTTCCAAAAACTGTTGTTCTCAAATGCATATATTGTGCTTTATTGCGAACAGAGAGTTATTTATACAGTTTACCAAAAACATGTTAGTTCAGAAGTAAAAAAAATACTGTATACAGTAAAAAAAAAAAAAAAAAAGGAAAAGGGCTTTCAAAAAAACATATGTTGAAAAGCAATTGGAGCTGTAAAGAAAGCTCTCAAAGAGTGGTGAGTTATAACAAATAGGACATGAAGAGACTGATTGAGTCACAGATGAGCTGGAGGCGGTGCGCTATATTTAACTGAGGACCAAAGTCAAAATTACTGTTTCAGTTGATTTTACAGAGAATGGTGGGTGAGTGTGGGAAGGCTGGTCGCTGAAAGCATCACCAACTAAAAACACTCAACTGGGAATAACGCACCACTCCACAGACCAGGCGAGCAGTAAAAATAGAAACCTGCCATCTGCACACCAGAACCTTGGCTGACAGAAAAAATCCCCAAAATCATTTCAGTGTAGCTCTGTACTTCCATGTGACCACAGGCTGAAAATGTGAGCTCCTTTTACTGTACATTATATTCTTCCAACTTACTGTAAGACATGTTTTACGTAACAAATTATGTTTACCCAAACAAATCAGAAATAATACTTTCTTTTATATCACTAACTATTTATTCTAATCAATTAATTTGAGTCCTCAACCCCAGTATTACAACAAGAGGTGACTTGCACTGACTAGACACTGCCCTCCTAACAGATGCTGTGCTGCCTGCTGTGTGTACTGTCCCAGATTGCCCAAGACAACATAAAGTGTACCAGGCTAAAGCAAAAATGTGTCATCTACAGAGTGAGATTAATTTTTAATTATAGATCTTTTTTTTTTTTTTTTTTTTTTGCAAGTTCAAGTAACACAAAACATTTTAGATGTACAGAGTTTACAAATGTTAACATATCTGCTTCTAATTAGAGATATCATTGACATAAAGCTGTGTCATGCTTATTGCCAGTATCTACCAATGTTCACTTCAGGAATATGCTTATAAAAAACAACTTACTTGGATCCGACTTAGAAAAGGTGTCTCTGTCCAAAAGATTTCTGTAAAAAAAAAAAAAAAAAAGAGAGAGATAAGACATTAAAAACTTAAGAGTAGATGTACATTGATTCTTTAATGTAAATACAGCTGTCCATCAGCTCTATTTCAATCGGGGTGCGATCTGTCAAATTTCCAGTGGGGGGGATAAAATACATGAACTACAAAACAAGTAATAATAGGAAAGCCTCTAGTAAAAAATACATTGATACATCACTCATGTGCCATGCAATATACAGTTATTGTCATTTTAAACTTTTTTTTTATTAATTATTATTATTATTATTTATTATTATTATTATTATTATTGATAACTAAAATTGCACACAGCCTCCTTGATAACTTACTCCTGTAATTTTACCTCAAGAACAACTGAGCATGGAATGTTCATATTTTAAACTGCCCTGACTTAACTGGCTCTGTGTATTTTATGTTCTGTTACCAAACAACCGCTGCTAAACTTACCCAATATCAATAGAAACAATGGTTAGCTGTTATTCTGAGGCGGCTTTTGATAACTAACTCCTTTGGCTTTGAGAAGATTGTGTAAGGCTTGTGTGTTAATTGTTCATACATAACAAATGGGTTTACTGAGGTCTACACAGTATGAGGAGGCCTACAGATCAAAAGGGATAGTGCAGCTGTTTAGTCTTCCTGTTTCTCCTGCATAAATAAACAGGAACCCTGCATTCATTCAAACCTGTAATTTAAAGGTGTAGGCACACATTTCAAACATAGTGTAACCAATACAAATTACTCATTTTCGGCCTACAACTAAAATTACTATCGATTTCTGGTTGGTTCACTTAATTTTCAAAACTTTACTGTTTTTAAAAGATTAAATGCTGGTCTATTTTTTCAGCAGGAATTTCCCGTTTTACAAATAGTAATTATCGTTAATTATCAGTGAAATACTTTTACATTGTTGGTTACCAATTAGGCTAAATAGACATACAGGGAACTTTTCTTGTTTATAACCAACAGCTAAAACTAAAGCAAATCCCCAAGAAAGCATGTTGTTATGATAGATGTAACAAGTGTCATCACTGTAAATATTACTGTTATCTATTAATTGTGACAGACACATTGCACTGAGCAAGCATGTAATACTTTCTGCCACTATGATAAATGTTTCCTATGTTACATCACTGCAAAAATCTGAAAAATTAAAACAAGAGCAGAGATATTTGATTATTTGATTGGGTCCTTTCCATGCAATCATTTAAAACCTGAAGTAGATGCTTCATTATTCAATTAGGCACAACAACAATTAAGTGGAGCATGAAATTAAGAAATTAAAGTTTAAATTACACATACTGACTGACTGCTCTGCCATAAAAAGGCCCTGTTCTTTATCCCTACTGTTGTTCTGTTGGTTCTCCAGTAGTACTCTGTATCAATTTTAGTCTATCCAAAAGACGTTGATGAGTAACATTAGGGGATTGGGAGCCTCAGCTAGAAGCCTAATGTTCTGTAACTAGAGTTTAACAATGCAGTTTATTTCATTCTCTTCCAGTACTTGGTGTGATGCTGTCACAAAACAAACTGTAAAAGTAAATTCTGACATCCTGTAAATCATAATCCACTCACAGTTTCCCAGCAACAGCACATGGGTTCTACAAAAAGCCAACACTGGAGCTGCTTCTGATGTTTTCTTTCTTTTTTTGTTTTGTTTTGTTTTTGTAATAGTCTGAAGCCTTTAGATACATTGAACTCAAACTAATACCAAGTATTGGTCTGCAGCTTAATTCTTTGGTTATCCTTGTATAATGAAGAAAGACTGAACAACTAAGTAATTTAGAACTGAATCTGTAAAGTAAATCAGAAGTGAGTTGTTAGCTTCAGTTCATTCTGTATCATTTGGGGGTACACACAGTATTTGTTGAGGTCAGAAACTAACCTTAATGAATATCGTATCACTGAAGAAAGGTAATATCTAATTTTTAAAATATGTGAAATAAGTTCCAAGAAATGCTTGTCTTAATTTAAAATTGGGTACCTGGAGTACACGTTTTAACCCAGTTAAAACCCCAAATAATCTCTTTGATCTACACAGTATGAACACCCAACCCTAAATATGGTGTGCAACAGCATCTAAAATAAAAAAAAAAACACATAAAAAGCATCACTTTTTCTGTCACGTAAGCAGTATATAAGAGGTCATTAAATTGTATTTTTTTGCATGTCTCACATCTTTCTACCATAGAGTGTACTGTACCATACAGAACCAACAGCCCCAAAAGACTCCCAAAAAGGCTTCTAAAAGACTCCCCAGGCTAGTATACAAAACAAATAGCATGGAATGACATATACCTTGTATTTTAATGCTAACTGCTTCTCTGTCTGTCTTATCTAATAAACAAGCAACCTTCTTGTTAGCTGGATGAGCTGTATATAATTTAAAACCAACCTTACATAAAGCTAGACTATGAAGATAGCATTAGCCAAAACATGTGTCACTTGACAAATTTTAGTTTTGTATATAATCTAAATACAGTAGAATCCTATTTTCACAAATTGCCATGAAAATTAAGAACATAAGAACATATCTGGTGTATTAAACTCCAAAATCCATAACCATTTCCTGTACAGTAGTGATACTTTTTATACAGTTAACTGAGCATGTGCATTGTGAACTGATGTTAACGAGCACAGGCCTGGTGTCAGGAATGTGATCGTTTTCAATACATCCCTGCACTAAAATGTCTACAAAAAAGGAAAGGGCCTTTCATTAAGAGACTGTAAAGGACTATGATTAAGGGTCTACCTAAATCAGGATTTCGCTGAAATCGTGGAATTGAAGGGTCACTGCAAAATGCACCTCTTTTAGAGGCCAATGCACAACGCAAGTGATGCAAACTACGTATCTTCCCTCTGTAGATAGACTTTTTTTATTCCTTCACCATCCTGTGTGCACTGCACTTAAGCAAAAAACAAACAAACAAAAAATGTCCACAAATAACATTTACTAAAAAAATTCTCCAAAGCGGTTAAAGTTCTTGTTTACTATTCAAATGACAACAAAGTTTTAATCAGCCTACCAGTGCGTCTGTACTGTTTTACTGTGACCTGTACTGTGCCGTAGGGGGTGGGACAAAGTTAGTGCTGCATTGTTTTGATTTAGGTTGCATTAATCTAGTTTTCAGCATTGGAGATAAAATAGTAGAAATGGACGATAAAGCAAAAAAAGCAAAGTATATTTCAGTGACTGACTGTGTCAAGATATTTCCCAAAAAAAACTGCATATGCAGATGGAGTTAATTGTTTTGCATATCTTAATGTGTCTTTGGATAAAATATGATGCTGAACAGAACATAAAATAAACAGCTTTCAGAAACCAAACTGGAAAGTCACCCAGACAAAAAATATTCCTGTCGGCAAGTTAAATCAGTACTACAACGATCTAGCACAGCCAACTTCACTTCAACCTGCTGCTTACTTTTACGCAGCTGGAATTTTAGACCCGAACAGCCACTTTTTCTTTGTTTTGACTCGGTACTAATAAAATAAATTATTGGAAGGGACAAATAACATGGCAACAAACGTGCTGCATATATTGCCTATATTAAAGTATGCCAGATGCCCTTGGGTAAATTAGTTTTTGGGATGTTTCTAATCGATTTCCACGTCTGTAAAACTAGGCATCTGTATACTTGTGGGATATGCCTGCCACAGGTCAGGCATTCACTGAGCATTTTATATCAAAGCTGCTGATAGGCCCCTCCGTGGAGTGACGTCCTCGGTTTCACCTCACCAAGGTAAATAAATCACTACATGGAGAACTCATTCTCTTTTGCAACGAACCCGCAAATGGGAGTGATGTGACCTTGCAAGGTTTTTACTGAGATCTTTATATCAGAGCTGCCGCACATGTTCTCTTTTGAATCCGTGAGGGAGACCGATGCAACCTTGCTGGCTGATGGTCATCTTCTCTTTCAGGAAACCAGGGTTACGGTAAGTAACCTAACATTCCCTTTCAATTCAAAGACGACCACCAAAACATACTTATGAAAATGTACACCAGATCTGTCGCGAGGGAGAAGGAACGGCAACAGATGAAGGACGCATCAGAACAGCATAAGTTAGCGGTGCAAGCTTGCAATCTCACGGACCCTCGTGCCTAATGAAGGCAAGGAAGGACCTATCACATTAAGGTGATAGAACCTGGAGAAAGTATGTGGCATAGCCCAGCTAGCCACAGTACAAATATCGGACAGACAGCCTTCTACTTTCCAGCATCATTTTACAAAACATTATACAGAAGGCTAAATATGAAATTAATTAAATAAAATATTTATCGTCAAATACTACCCAGACATAAAAGCATCCAAAAATAGGATACAGTCATGTTTATTGGAGGGATTTTAGACCAATTTCAGCATAGCTCATCTCATTGAGCTATAAGTGATTACACATGGCACTCAGAGGGACCAAAATACGTTGCAGTACATTTCAAAAGAGAAAGGGTCTGGAACAAATTCCTCACATCAAATTGAAATTTAGAAGTGACTGGAGCAGAAGGGCTTTTCACAGCTTCCATAGTTGAGCTCAGCCTGCCCCTTGCAGTGTCGGATAATGAAGGGTCTGCCTGTGAGGCAATGATCCCAGAGTCAGAAATGTTCATACTTTTGTGACTCTCTAGCACCAGACAGTACAACATTAAAACTCAACCGTTTAAATAACTAAAAAGGCTGCTACACACCAGACGTGATGCGATGTTTCAACGAGAGACAAGATACTTTTGCACCTACATGACCATACACACCAGATGTGACACAGATGGGAAGCGACAGATTTGAAAAGCTATAAAAATTGCTTTTGACAAAACTGTAAGACTGGTACATGTTCGAAAACATGATGTGGAAATTATAAGTGTCTTCTCTGACGGTATTTCAACATACAGTAATCCATTGCGTAACCGACTGCGGTGGGACCTGAGTAAGAGCAGATATGTAAAAAGGCGAATAAATGAATCCTGTTTTAAATACCATTACACACAACTGTAACAATTACTATATTCACACAATTATTGTTTTGAGATTCAGCTTTTATTAAGGAGCTCCCCAAAAATCCCTTGTTTAGAAAGATACAGGTTATTAATGTTTGTGACAGCGTAGCCGTCTGCCGTTTGGGTGTGTGCATTCGCTCCTGAGTGACAGGCAGGACAGCGAGAGAGAGGTTGAAGTTGATACGCCTCGCAGGATTTATTTACATATCAACACAGTAAGCGGCTCCCGTGACACTACCAGCAATGGTTGTTAACGGAGTACATACAACAGTGTATAAAAACTTTGGTAGGATCTACAATCGCTGAACTAATCTTCTCTGTTCAGTAATAAACTAACGCTGCTAGAGATTGATCATGGTGGATAAACAGTTAGGGCAGATATGGGACAGGCAGAAACGCGACGGATTATTGTATATGGCAATAAATCATACATACCAGGCTTATTCAGTTCCTTCCAATGGACACCCATATATTATATTTAATCTCTATATCTCTATAATTGTGATGATCTTTGTCATAAGCTCTGGATATTTTTTAACAGCAAATATTATTTCTTCCTCCGTCATTAGATACTGCTTCACCCTGGTGGACAATGTGCATTGAAGCTGTTCTCTGATGGGTCAATTCCTAATTGCGGCGTGAAGAAATTAAATCTATTTATTTTGTGTCATTCCAGTGTGCCACTAGGTCAACTGTCGTGTTGCCTGTGGTGTGAAAGATACTTATCAAAAGTGTACGATCTATTCATTTTGTCGCATCGCTGCACATATTCGCTTCTCTGGTGTGTAGCGGCCTTAACAGTATGCAAACAAAAACATATCTTATCTGCTGCTAACAAGGCGCCACTCTTGAATGTTTTTGACAGCTAGCTGAATTTCTACCAAGTTTTAGAATGTTTTGTGTCAATTTACTCAACTTAATACCGCAAAGTAACGTCAGTGGTGGTACCAGATTGGATGTATAGCAGAATACTATATAGATACCTTACAGCTGCCTTGATTATTATACTAATTAAAATAATGAAAAAAAAAACACCTGAATCAATGACACCTGAACAAAAAACAATTTAAATCAGAAATGCAGATTTTCCTGCTCAATATTCTGTACAAGACATTTTAGGAGATAAAATGCTAAAATGGGTAAGATAAAGAAGAACAAAATAGCTCCACTACCTAATGGAGCTAAATCTACATTACATCAGCACTCCATTTTTAATTTAATTTGTTATAAAAGCTAAAGAGATCGAGAACCAGAACCATTTATCAGTACCTTAAAAAATAAATTCCCAGCTGTAAGCAAATGGCTAGCCTATGCCTGTATTCATTACATGCAAACATGCATAATTCACTAAAGTGTATTCCTGGCAATTTTCTAAAAGCAGACAAGCTCTCTTAAAAAATTTATATTAATATACTCTTAGGAGTGCTGGGGGTTTGCCATATGGAGAGCTTACAGCCTGCAGAATTCAAAAAGCCCCCCGGCAGGTTGTCTAAATGTGACAAGGTCAGTAAATGAACTGCTTCTTCATACATAAGGAAATGCTCTGATATGCAGAATAGCGGTAAGCTGATAACACTAGACAATATGACATGGTAGGAGTCACATCCTAAGGGGGTGCATTTTGGAGAATCTAAGATGTCATCTCTGTTTGATTGTGTAGCACTTGTCTTAACTGATTCTGATTTAAACACTGTGCTGTCTATTCTTTACTTACGTGATGTGTAATGAAACCCCCTTTTTATAACTGTAGTTTTCAATAAGCTAAAGGAGTAAAACATCATTTTCCATTTACATTATAATAATTTAACCAAATCAATCAATCAATCAATATTTATTTTATATAGCGCCTTTCATAGTGGACCACCATTACAAACTGTCTTCATCTTCATCTAAGGCCGTAAGATTCAGATGTTGCTGCTCAAATGGTCAAAGCTGAATTCCTCAAAGCAAACTGATTTCAATTATGCAGGTCTTTGAAAGTTACACTTACGTGACAATAGTACTGCAGATTTCCAGAATGTTTGGAATTATCACCTCAATCTCGCAATCTACATGTATACTGTACCTATATGGGCAAAGTTAGCTCTCAGGTATTTCTAAAATGGGTTAAAGGAGTAATAACCAAGGCAACCAATACAAATAACTGATGCTTCCGGGTACCTCTGTTGTCGACATGAATACAGGTAGATCATTAGAGTGAGTTTGAACTACAGATCTGGAAGTAATTACAGTAAGTACTCTACCATCAGCAGCATATTTGAAATGTCGTTATATCCCAAATTAAAATATAAAAAAACACGCAAAAAAAAACAAAAAACTTCTGTATCACATGAAAAAGGAGGACAGTTGATAATACTGTTACTCCGAGAAGGAGGTCAGAAAATGTGTAAACCTTGGTATTTTATGCCCAAGGCTTGCTAGAGCCAGAAATTGCTTTCTCATTGCGACTCACACCTGGGGCACAACCGGCTGCTCTGGCATGTGTTCCTATCTGAGCCTCTGAACAAAGGAGCTGGCTCCTCAATTATACCATGTGGCAAAGTCTAACTGGCAACCAGTAAATCAATTAGGACCCGGCCACATTCTACACATGGGTTTTGCTGAAATGGCATTTTAACCCCCTCTCTGCCAATCTTAAATTCAATTATACACACTTCCTTTCCAAAGAAAAAAAACAAACACATACAATATATATTAAATCTGCAGGGCCTCTGCCCAATCACACTTGGTTATTATAACTCCTTTAAATGAACACTGAAATGTAATTTGAAGGCAGGCACATACAATTGTACTACAGTACATGGAGGGTAGGGATGCAACTTTAAAGGAACCCTGGTTGATTTTATGAACACACTGAAAATTCAAAAGTATCAGTAGATTATTCTTATTAATTTTTTTTTTTTTTTAACGTATATCCTGATGCGGTTGAAACTACACCACAACACAAGACCCTGCACTGCACGACCCTATCACACACATTTCAGTTTTTCTCTTCAGCAGCCAGACACAACTGAGATCTCGTAAGGTACTTTCCTGCTATGGCTTTTCCTTGTACTGTGACCTCAATAATGTTTCCTCTGTTGCTGCACAATCTCAATGAACTATATTTGTAGCCCCAGAGAGCATCCTTATAGTGACAGAAGATGTAAAACCAATATGTTAAGAGGGTAAAAAGAAAGACACACAAACACTTATGTGTGCTATATATGTAAAAGTGAATACTTGTGATTATGTGAAAATGTTAATTCTTAATTTATATTCCATTTCAATTTCAAACAGACATAGTAAAATCTAGTTAGGGTTACAGTAAATAATACATTGCATTACTGCAGATTTGACTTTAACGCCAGTTTGCTTTATCAATTGAATTTGAGCATTATAATAAAAGATCTAAATTAAATGACAGCAAAACCTAGAGCAAACATGATCCAACAGTGACAGGTTCACATCTGTTGACACTGTGGATCAGAGAAGGTTTAGTTTGCTTTGTGTTTTGTGTGTGATGGTTGCTTTGAATATTTTTTAAATGATACACAAGCTTTGGCAAGGCCTTAGTCAGGCATTCCTGTGCGTGATTAGAATTCCCCATCATTGCATTGTAAAACTTTAGATTGACTTTAAATTCTGTAAAACAACAAGAAATGGAAATCATTTATGAAGCTTTAACATACTACAGTGAAACTGCCATGTTACAAAGGCAGACTGAATTGGCTTGGGGAACTTAAGCATTGGTAAAGTGAGCTTGTAATTAAACATTTAGCTCCCTACTGGAGTAGAGCAGAAGCAAATTAAATATTAAATTGACTGTCCACCAGAGACTAGGGGTACATGGCTGCATGCACAATGACGTGTTGTAGTGCCTTTCAGAAGAATCCACTTACAAGCGCTTTACCATATATAAATGGGTTATACTGTAGCGCAACGTCACCTGTCGCATACTTTCATTTGCTGTGTTGTTCTTACATGAGCAAACTTTAAGCAGTGGTACTCAGCTCTGGCCCTGCTTTTTTTTACCCTTAGGTGATGTCATAAAATACATATTGTTTTAATTGTTAATACTATTTCAAATGACATCATGAAGGTACACCATTATTTAGCTATTTAATTTATTTGATTTTAACACTTGAGAATTAAATCAAGCTGTCTAAAAATGGTCTTTACAAACACTGCAGTGGATTTACCCTGGGAAAATATATACTCAGAAATAACAATTAATTTACAACTACAGAGCAGCACCTTTTTAAAACATTTGACTCAGCTGGCATAACATAGCCAGCTACAGATGGTTTAAATTTGCAAAACATGACACAAGAGAATGGGTTACAGGTGAGTCTCTGTGGACTGGCATCCGGTCAAGGATTAAGGGGAATTCACAGGGTTTGTACACGTTCCATTTACTTCACTGTACTGTAAGCTAGTACTGTTCCACCATTTGCCACTGCGTCCTCATGTGCAGTATTCTTTGTGTGTTCAGAAATCACATTTATCCTCCTTGCAAGAACACTGAACTAGCAAAATGGGGACACTCAGAGTTAATCATGTGTTACTATTGATAGCTCTCCCCTGTATACATAGTCAGTTCTTAGAATGGACATCAGATGATTTATAAAGATTGTGACATACAGTACTGGAGCATTATTATTCAGCATTCATGTAACTTTCTTTACATGTTGCATGACTGGCCCTGTCATCCCCTATGGATATCATAAAAACAACTACTGGTATAATACTTCGATTTGGAATGATATTTAATATTCTTGTCTTCTTTTCTAAAACAGAAGGTCTGATTATTATCACCAATTTCCTTTTTAGCTTTTCCAAAAATTATAATTTTAGAGTTTCATTTTTGAACTTGTAAGCAAGTTTGATACTAGCGAATAAAGCTTTCATTTGATTTATACCTCATACATATTTTATTTTGTCAGTCCATACCAGTAAACATCAAAGTGCTCTAGGATAGGATCGGCTAGCACAGCTGGTACTAAATCAGTGCTCCCTACCGCACTCACTCAAAGTTTCTTTTCATTACAGATATTAAATTCCTTAACAATGTAATGCTTTTTGAAGCACTGTTTCAGTCACACACAACAGATAAACAAGGTTTTCTTATAGGCCACTTGCTAACTGTCTGTGTGACAGCCTTCAATTCATTGCATTATTTACTGTCATGTACCTAATTTCAGTCCTAATAAGTGCCCACAACTTTCCTTGTTTTCCACAGAATTGACTCAGTTTTCTTTGATATCTTCCTGACAGTGCTTAATGAAATATTGCTGTTTTTCTTCTTTTAGTGTCAACAGCATTATTTACCTTTGCCTTCATTTTGAAAGAAATTCATAGGCAGCCCCAAACATCTGCACATCACTGTATTCCGTACACCTCTGTGCCTTCACAGAAGCTCACAAACACATGCTGTTCACCTCAGCATTTGCACTGTAAACATTTTTATACAATATATGAATCTGAAAACTGCAGTAAGCATTTAATTAGGCATGGTTTCTAATTAAACAATATAAACTAAATCAGTAGTTTAATAAGAGCCATCAGCCTTGTAACTTTTACAATACTTAGCAGCTGAGCAAACATGTCAATTAAACCATCAATTGAGCACCTAATTAGGCCTTTCCAGGCTTAATCAACATGATATTTTGGAAAATGGAAGCAAGTATTAAGAACGACAATTTTCAATTTACTGCCACACTTTGAAGGGGTGTCAAGCATTTTATTTATTTATTTATTTATTTTTACATTACTGGGTGATCATACAATTAGAAATTACACTTTATTGCAGGGATAATGGGAGTACACATTTTTTTATGAAGTACTTAATGATTGTGATGACTTGTAATTATTATTGTAGCACTACCACTTCCAAATAGTGTTACTAAAGATCCTAGATGCACAGGATGACGGATAATTTTTTTTGTAAAAATATAATACAAATGTGTATATTTCAAACAGCAGGGCTTGCTCATAGAATATTGTACGCATTCACCATAGTATATAAAGCTAACACAATAGTCTTTTTTTTAATAATAATAATTTTTAAAAAGCCTTACGAGTTTTTAAAGCTGCATGTCAGACTTCAGCACAGTGTGGAAGTTTCACAGTTAAAGTATTTCCAGTAAAGTACTTGGCAGGAAATGCATTGACAATAGGCCAAGTCATTCCTAACTTACACAGTGACTGACTACTGTGAGTGAGAGTCATGGGACTTGGCATTTTTTTGTACAAAACACACAAAGTTAAGATTTACAAACCGTATCGGTTCTTCCTCTTGCTAATTTCCTGTTTAGATGAGACTGTTACCAACCCCGTACTGAAAAGTACATCTTTAAATAACAACTACAAACAGTGGTGGGCATTACTGCTACGATATGTCTTTGGTCACAGCAGCAGAGCCAAATTATCAAGCACAAAGGCTCGCTACAGAGGATATGGGGGGGGGGGGGGGGAGCAATGCCACAATAGCATACAATAATTCACTGTATAATGAACCTTCATAATTTGCTGTTTTCAATATTTCAAGATGTTGTAGTCAGACAGCAAAATAAAGAGTGAGCACTGTACACTAGTTTGTTCTGCAATATACTGTAGGAAACTACAGTGTTTTTTAAGGTACTTTCCTTCAGTATTTTCCAAGATGCAGTGCAAATACTGCAATACGTAAGACCCAGGAGAGTTAATAAAAAGCTGCCTAAGGAACCACCCACCAGTATTGACTGATTTGACCATAGCACTTCTATCAGCAGTGTGAATTTTTACACAAGTTTAAGCACATTTATCCTGCTAAGTGTGTTTATTAGCATTTCAGATTATGTCAAACTGGCTGTTAAAACAATAACTGTGCCCATTAGCTAAATTCATTTTAGCATGGAAATTTCCATTTGGATGGCTGGAATGCTGTTAGATGTGTCACATAAAAAATATAATAAACTATAAATCTGTTTGCTGTGTTATGAATGGCAAGGAATAAAAGGGGGTGTGGCAAAGTGGCTGGTAAGGGGAACAAGTGTAGCGGTGATACGATGCAGGAGTGACAGGCAGACAACGGTATTTCAGTGAAAAAAAGGTGCTTAATTATAATCCAGGTCTGGTGACCGTAAAATAATAAATCCCCGTCTATACACAACAATGTGTAAAGTGCGGGGATAACAAAAACAGGGCACAGTCCCGAACCAAAACACAAGACGCGGTCACCAGTCCTGGGTGCGTGCAGACGTGCAGGTGCTCGGTGCAGACACAGCTTGTGTGGTGTGTAGTGGTGCTCCGGATCGTGCTGACCCTGGCGACAGCTCCGGAGGTGTGCTTAACTGTCTAGTGCTGAATACAAAAACAGACAGTTACACGGACAGACACAACAATACAAAACACGAACACAATCCACTCTGAGAGCTCCTCTCTCAGTCCTTCTCTCTCTCCAATCGTTTAACCCAAACGAAGGAAAAGATCAGCGTTACCCTGGCCCCTATATGTAATCCTGCATGATACCTAGGTAAACGGTTGCAGCTGCCTTATTACTTGCAGCTGCTTCTCGTTTACCTTTCAAATCAATACGGTCTTACAACAGAGTCGCGCTTCTTTCCAGGCTGACCCACTTCCCTGACCCGGAAACGAACTGTCAGGCCAGCCCTTCCAGATACTTCTCCTCTCGTTCTTTAGCGCCCTCACAGGTCGGGAGGAAGATTCATCACCAGAACTCATCTTTCCGTCACAGGGGGTTTTGGAAGTAATTAACTCTTTTAGACAACTAGTCAGAAGCCTTCCCAATCAATCAGCCCACTAGTCACAGACAGTGATGAAGGTACTACAAAACAATCAATCAGACACCCCATTAGTTAGTCTCACAAACTAAATCTGGTAAGGAGGAAAAAATGGAGCACCTACAAAAAGCACAGAAAAGGACTGAACTGGACTTAAAAGTAGCCTCTACTGGAGCAATATGCCAAAAGGTGAAGAGGGGACTAATCACAGAGGCTCAAAAACTTACAGTTTGAAACTGCTGAAATGCAGGTTTGAACCTGCATAACTGAGAAGAAAAAAAAAGTGCTTCTCCATTGCGTAAATGTTCATATAAACCAAAATAATTCTGCCAATGGATCAATCAGTCATCAACACATCCAGAATTTTTTTTTTTTTTTTATGCAACAAGTAATCTGTCCGTTCTTTTATCACTACAGTGTTCCAACTGTTCCTCTGCAATGCTGTATAACATTTACAACATTTGTTTTTCTGCCTAAACACACATCATGGCCTACAAACCTGCAGTGTTTATAAGTGTATTTATTTTACAACAAAGAAACAAATAAGCAAAGCTATTTAAGTTTGCTGATAGATGGTACTTTGCTCCCATCAAATGTCTGTTTACTAGTTGATGTGTCTGCAAATAGGCAAGACTCCTCCACATTGAATGTAGTCCTAATAAACACTTTCAAATAATATGTGGCAATAACATACTGTAACTGAGTAATACATCACTGCAGCAGTTATACCAGCCTTTTGTTATTGGACATGTTTCAAGAACTCAACTAAAAGGGTATGATCTCATCTGGCACTCTTTTCTAGCCACTCTTGGGCGACATAACAAAAAGGGCATGTCACTGTTGGGCAGTGCAGCATGGCAATGGTTGAGATTCCATATGAATACATTGTGCTACAATGAGGATAATAATACAAAATACTGTACAAATAAGCACTCCCCACTGACACTTATATCCCAAGTATGAAAAAATACCACAATATCGTGCTATTTACAGTATTTGAACACGTCTCGAATGGGTATCTCCAAAAAAGAAGAGCTATATAAAAAAGTATACAAAGATGTGTTTGTCAAAACCACCTTCAGGTGGTGCCCTATAAAGGAGCACCTTGATAGATGGGTGAAAGGTCTGGGGTTTCTAATGCTTGTCAATAAATAGCAAGGACTCACTACAGTCTCCAGTGCTGCGAATCCAGCATTGTTTATATTAAAAAATGAATCATGATCAATGTCCCTACACCAAACCTCTTGGTGTAAGATACAAATGACTAATTACGGATGTACTGTATTGTAAAGTAAATATTGTAAAGCAGTTTAAGAAAATATATATAGAAATGACTGGTCTGCTTGGATGAATGAGATGACTTTAGTTCATTGTTTGTTTTTCTATAATGCTATATTCTAATTTCAGTGTCACTTAGAAGACTACAAATCATAAGCAGATCCCCTACATCAAGGCTTTAGAGACATGAGTCTCTGCAAACCATGTGATATATTCTGTAAGTATGTGTGTGTCGATGTGTATATGTGTGCATGTGAGTGTGTGTGTGTGTGTGTGTGGGGGTCAACAGTACATTGACATGTAGGTGAGAGTAAGAAATTCCTTGTCGTATTTTATTGTTCCATTTGGTTTTACAAGTAGTAGGGGTAGTGCATGCTTATGAAAAACTGCTTGGAAAATGAAAGTCCTCTATCTAGCCTTGCTTAATGTATGGTAAATATGCACCTATTGTAGAAAACAATGCAACAATGATCTTGAAAATACAGAAAGTTGTGGCCTTGAAAACAGGAGCTCTACAGGCATTTCTGAGCTACAACAAAACTTGAAAATAATATTGAAGCTTCTTCTGCTTCAAGTATGTGCATGCCTCTTTAACTCACTGAGTCGTGTACAGTTGTGGGAAGCAGGTCTTGTAAACAAGCTGGACTATTAACAAAACGTCTTTTTTGATAAAGTGGAGTGCACAGAAAAATAATATGAGTGCATAGTAAACAGACACTAAGCAACTCTATTATACCACACTATGACATTCAGCACTAACTGTAGCCTTCCAATATCTCCACCATTCAAGAAGTCCAGCAATGCGAATGCAGTTTAATTTGTATACTGTGAGAGTTAAATTAGATTTCAATGGTACATCAAAATGATGTTAACCTAATTTTAATTATAATACAATCTACTGCAGGCTGAAACAACAACAACAACAAAATATATGATATGCTTTCAACAATTTCTAGCCATCCAATGACATCGATTAATTTACACAAGTAGATGACGGGAGAAACCTAGAAAGCTACCAACAAAACAGCCTCTGTCATCAACACAGAACACAAATAGGAGAATAGCGTAGACAGATGACTAAGTTCTCATGTACCCATATTCTGACTCACAAAAAAACCCCTCAAATCCTACTACCCAGCTGGAACTTTACTGCCATTAAGAATACTACTAGCATGGGGTTTCAAAAAAGCCATAAACCCTAACACTTAAACCCTTAAAAAGGGACAATACTGTACAATTAATGAGCCGTAATTTCTAATAAATGCTGCTTTTACAATCTAAACAAAGAATGGTTATTTTGCCTGACAGAACACTAGCAATGAGACATTTTAATGTAACTGTCAAGAGGGCAAAGTAATAAAGACGAATAATAACTTTAATGATTTAGACCACTAACATCATAAAGAAATGAGTTCGCCCATTACTTCTTGGGAACAAATACATAATGATTGGCTCAACATGCGATTGGTCAGTGCCTGACATAATGAAGCAACATCTTCAGTAGGGAAGATTCTAGCTGGCTGCTAGGTGATGTTTTGCTAGCCTTTGAAAGCATTTCCAGTTTTAATGAAGCCTTGCTGTTAAGATTGATGACAGTGTGCAATTACAAGATTTAACAGTATAGAGTGCTTACTATAGAAAATGTTAAACATTACCTTATATCTGGTGGTTTGTATGCTCTCAAACGAACAATAAAAGTCAAGAGCAACAAAACCTGTTGAATATTCTAAATCCCATCCTGCAAAAGCAAAACATTTTCTATTTCCCAGAATAATGTCTGCATTATTTATGAAGGTGATGTTTGTGAAGCACATCAGCCAGGGCCCAAGTCTGTTTTTTTTTTGTTTTTTTTGTTATGAAAATAATAGGGGTTGCAAAGCATGATTGGCAAGTAAGGGTGCTGAACTTTTGGTCACTTTTAACTGGTTTTCTTTTCTAGGCAAGATAGCAATAACAAGATAGCAATAACAAGATGGGCAAGATGTAAAAGGAATATCTTTGAAATATTACAAGAAAGCCCCAGCAATAAATACAGTTGTCCCACGTTATACCGCCCCCTTTTATAATGCCACCCTCGCATACCGACAGCTACTCTCTCTGAACAAATATAACCAATATAAAAACAGTGCTATTTGTACTCGTTATATCGCCACCCCGCTGTCTGCCACCCGCCAACTTCCCAAGCCAAGCAAGCGTAAAAATAAGCATCGTAGTTTCCCTCATTGTAGCGCCAGCGAAATCATCATGGTCAATTAAAACAACAAAGTTATGCAGTTAACCTTTGACTCGCTTTCCTAATTCGTTGTTAAATGAACGTTCACACCAAAGTCATCAACACTCCCGCTCCCAAAGCGAAACAGAAAGTACAGAATGGTGAGTGGACCCCACAGTTAACACCAGAGCAAAAGAAAAAAAATCTGCATGTATGCATCTGAAAATAAAACAGCAAGTCAGCAAGACATGGCAAATGTTTTCTCACCTAAATGAGGCATATACTGTTAATCGAAGGACAGTTGGAGACATTGTAATGGATAAAAACAAATGGCTTACCTTGATGGAACGGGTTAATTTGTTTAACCTGAAAAGGGCTTGATGCAGTCTAAAATAATTGACTTTTATAACCACAATAAATGTTTAAAAAAAAAAAAAAAAAAGTACGGTAAGAGGTTTGTTTGTTTGGTTATGTGCAAGTTTTGCACAAATGAAGGCTGACTTACTGAAGCATCAGTTTTGTAAATAGCAGAATAGTTTTTTTTTTACTTTTTGTTTAAAAAAAGTGTTACCCTGTATATATGCAACTTTTTTTTTTTTTTAACTGCTTAAAAAAGAATGCTGTTGAGCTTAAATTGCTTTGTGAAATAAACAGATGGCATCGTTCAATGGGGGAGTGTATTCAGCAGGCTTACAGTCATGCCACAAACAGTAAAGCTCAAATGACAGCACAGTAAAAAAAAAAAAAAAAAAAAAAAAGTATATGCTTTTTATGGAACTGTTGTTGTTTGGGTGATTTGTATTTATTTATTTATTTTTTTAGTATAAACTGTTGCTCAAAAGTAACCATGTATGTTTCGTACATATGGGAAAAGATGATAAAACGTCACTAGTAAACCTACTGTTGTGTTAAGAATTAGTACTGTAGTTTTTTGTTTTTTTTAAAGATGAATGTTTAATTAAAATGGCCTGGAGATACTATAATTGTATAACTAAAAAATGTAAAGATTTTAATTTATTGCAAACATAGAAAGTTGTGTGTGTGTGTGTTTTTGTTTTTTTGTTTTTTTTGTTTTGCTTTTGTTGACCGTCACTATAACGCCACCCTCGCTTATTGCCCGTTTTTGCCCATGGCCCTTAGCTGGTGGTATAAAGAGGGTTGACTATACTAATGGTCAACTAGACTGCAACTTTTCGGACAATAATAAAGGGTCTTCAACAGCCTGAAATGACTCCAAGATAGCCACAAAGTCAAGTGAAAGGTTAAATAGCCATCCAGGGATTCCCAGAACCACAGTGCACAGTGAGACGGGCTGCTCAGTCGTCTATCATGATTTCCCAAAATTATGAATATGGATCTAAAGGTTCTCATTTGATGGCTTTCAATGAATGTCAAGAACAGTCATTCGGGGTATGTGATCAGTGCTTACAATAGAACAGTACACAGAACCCCCAGTTACTTTCACTCAACCCTGATTTCCAATTTCCAAGTGATCACAGTCGCCTCATCTGCATAACACTTACCCTGAATGAGTCGAGTATTGATTTCAGTAGGTAAAGTAGAAAGTGCACAGAGACCCTTCATCTGTGTAAATTAGCGTGTTTGTGGCTTACCTAGTGTGAGTCTTTGAGTGCATATGCCAGCTTTCCAGTAGATGTACTTAAAATGAGGAAGCTCAGCATTTCACAGTGTGTTGCCTTATATTGCAAAAGTCTGTAGTGGTGTGTAATGAAAACAAAATACACTAACTCAGGAATCCTGTTTTGATATTGATCAGAGGTTGGCTGGCAAAATAAAAGCAGTATAACAAGTTCACGAATTCATAAAATCAAGACAGAATTCCTGAACTTCGTCTAACATAGAAAAATAGAGCATTAACTGTAAAACAGATTATTATTCAGTTGTGTATTAGTTTCTGAAGTGTGAGTATTGGGGTGATGCAGTGTCATCCTTTCCAGCTACAGATTTTCACAACAGGTGATTTTTGCTGCTGGGTCCACTGGAGCTTGTATCCAGCCTTCAGTCTAACATTGCAGCACAGTACACATCCGTCTGGTATATTTCACATTCACCTAAGGTTTCCCTGAGGTTTCACCTAAGGTCTCCTGAGGTTTCCCAATCACATAAACTTGTACAGTGACTTCCTGTTCTGAAGATCAAATTAGCTAAACCAGAAGACCATACATTCAGAATGCCTTAGAGTTTGAGAAAATAATTCCATTTTTTTAATAAATTGTTTAAAGGACATTACTTTCTGAATTACACAACGACTAGTGAAGCACGCATTTCATAAGAGTTGCTTAAATTATAGCACTTTCACTAATCTTCTTCTCAGACAGTTAAAACACTCTCTTTGTGTTTTCTTCCACCAGTCCATTGCCAGGCCATATAAACCAGTCTTTGTAAAATGTACATTTGGGGTAAAAATTATATATAAATAATGTTACTAATGTTTTTATACCACAAACAAGTCAAATTATTTCAAGTTCTGTGTAGTATTTGTGAATCTAGCCAAACAGTAAATATTATCTCCTGACAGACATGCCAGGCCGCTCTGAAACAGGGCTTGGGGTTGCCTGTTGCTGTTATGCAGCCTAGAAAAAGCTGTTATTTCTGAGGGTAGCCTCTGTTAGTAGCTGCCAGTTCTGTTGACAGAAACTTGGTTAAATTAAAACAATATATGATTCATCCCTAACTGTCATTTTATGTGTTTGGACCTTACTGTCAGAATGTATAAAACAACTAGATTTAAAAAACTGTAACATGTTTGAATAAATTAGCATTCATATATGATGTATCTTTGTCAGCCCCACCACAAAAACAAGGTAAAGAATTGAAACTTATCTGACTAGTAGCCTAATAAGCAACAGGTTATAAAATAATGTATCCTTCTATTTCAGTAGAAAAATAATTATAAATATGAATAACTTGTAAGTGAATAAGTTTATAATTATACATTACGTTTTGCATATGTTTAATGTTATTGTTTAAGTACATAAGTTAATATGTTTCTTATGATGAATGTAATATATTATTATTATTATTATTATTATTATTATTATTATTATTATTATTATTTAAAGCATATTAAAAAAAAAAAGTTTAAGTACAACTATATTCTAAACAAACAATGGCACCTGTAAAATCCATTCACAGGATTCATAGTAATACAGTAATATATTTACCAAGGAAAGAGTGGAGGATTTTATCCAATTCCTCCTTAAGTAGTCAATTAACAAAATTATCCAGTAACTAGGTCTGGGGTGAGGGTCCGGGGTGAGGGGGTGGTGAGTGGGTAGCCTCCTTATTTCAAACAAACATCTCACGAAGTTAAAGTGTGCACACTATAACCGCAACTAAACACTGCGTTTGATACAAGAGTCTTTGTTTTTCCCCTGTGCACACGTTTCTATTGTCAAAGTGAGGAGCCTGGACCCCCAAATTTTAAGGGTGTGTTGGAGAGGGGCATGCGCCCACCTGCCCCGCCCCCTGGCTCAGGTGTCTCTGCCACAGACTTCATGTGATAGTAAAAAGCACGTCTTAACACATGTAGTACTGAGCTGACTCTAAACTGTCTCAGAAGGTAACTCGGAATACGACAAAAATAAAACTAGGCTTTTCTTGACAAGAATTACTATTTTGTCCTACTCTAATATGGTCGGGCGCCCAATTTCTACTGTGCCCTGGGGTTTCCGAAGACTAACGGCTCTGCCCTATTCAACACAGTCTTCCAATACAATACTAAATCTACATTCCCAAAGGTGGTGAAAAATCTTGACGCAGAACCTTTTTTTTCAACACGTAAACAAACGCTGTTGTCAGACTACAGTTTAAAAATGACAACACTGGAGTGTTTAAAAACATTAACATGTTTTAGCAAAGTTATAAAAAAAAAAAAAAAAAAACAACAACTATCAGTTCTAACTTGAAACTAGGACACTTGTTTAAGAGTTGGAGTACTTAAGACCTTTGCTAGAACGGATAGTCAGTATCAGAAATGCAGCACATGCTCACTCTCTACAAGAATGCCAACAGCAGCACCAGTGCACATTAAATTAGGTTAATTTTAGCGATCCCCTTACCTGCAGGACACTGTGATCTCAACTTTAGTGGCCGGGATACTGGCATGTTGAGGGTCGAATTCTCCTATGGACGCCATGTTCATAAAGCCGTTGTCCATCTTAAGAGTATTTATCCAGTCGCTAAAACTGCAACGACCCCATAAGGTACACAGTACTTTAGTATCTGAGAAAGACGACCAGCGCCTAGGCAGGAAAGAACAGCGGAGTGATGTCACTTCATAACAAACTCAACGTCACCAAAGCCCCCTGGCAGCGTAGCTGCTAGAATACTGGAAAGGAACAGAAGGGGGGTGGGGGCATCGAAATACATTCATTGGAGATTTCAGATAAGGAGAGGAAAGTCAACGGAGAAGATTGGTAGGGTGGTTTAACCATGTGCGTGCCGGATACTATTTATACCTCTGTATCTACACACAGACTTGTCATGTAAATTAATCGCATAGTCGTAGAATATATATATAACTACTTTTATTAGCCCTTACCTACTGTACATCAGGCAAAGTGCAAGCACATTTCAAATAGCACTTTGACCACAATGATAATAATAATAATAATAATAATAATAATAATAATAATAATAATTATTATTATTATTATTATTATTATTATTATTATTATTATTATTATTATTATTATAATAGAAATCATCATCATAATAATATAGTTCAATCATTATTAATTATAAGGGTATTTTAATATGTAATTTACAGACATAAATGCCCAAAGTAATATCAAATAATATAATCGACTAGATCACTTTTTTTCAGTTACTGGAATGTAAAAAGCATAGTAAATCGAACTTGTATTTGAATTTGCTATTGAAAATGCAGATTTACAGTAATCATAGTGGACGCCAAAATGTCTCACACGTGTCAAATACGGCTTCATAATAAACCTTAAAATATGCTAAAGGCCAAAATGTCCAGTTGTTCAGCATTTCTATTTCTGTACGGCTCCTGTGTATTCCAGTTTCTTGGTGTAAAAGGAATTCGAGTGGGTTTACAGAAAGAAAAGTAAATGCACTTTCAGCAAGGCATGCCTTAGGAAGACTTGGGCAGACTCCTCACAAATTGTTCCTTATATTGGCTAGGCGGCGCATTCCTTTCATGTTTTGTTTAAGATGCCTTTCATTGGGCTGGTCAGCATCCTAAACTTATTTATATATGACAGCATGAACTGAGAATCAAGTAAACAAGCAGTGGTTGCCTCAGGCAGTGATCAAGGCAAGGGAGGAACCACCAAGTACTGTATAGTATTAGTTTCATAAAAAAACTTGATCATCCCAACCTACATATACAGAGATGTGTTTAATAGTCTAGCATAACAAAAGCCCAAGCATACTGTGGTTTCTTCAGAATCAGTCAAGGGGCTCCCAAGATATAGAATTTAATAGCTCAGCCAATTCAGGGGACAGTACCATTAAAAAGTGACTTGCATTTGTGATGTGTGAAATAGCATCTCTGAAGTAACTCACTCACAAAACAACGACGGCTGTTGGTAAGTCACATGAGTATGATTCAAATCCTGTAACCCCCACCCCCCATGATCAGATCCCACTCACTGGCCTGAAGTTGCTGATGAAATCTTACTCACTCGCCTTGAGTTGCCAATCTTGGCTGAGAACGCTCAACAAGTGCTGCATTGGCCTTTACTCTCCCCAAGCGTAAGCTGTATTTAGTTTGCCTCATTGCACTTCATTGAGTGTATATATACAGTATGTGCAAGTGGTCAAATGAGTGCTGGATAAAAATAAATGTTTACTTATAAATGTGTGTCGTTCATTCTAAATCTGTAACTAACAGTGTATACAGTAGCTTACTGAGGACATGGCAAATGGATGTCAAGCTTAAAAGATAATTTCTAGATATCAATATTTCAGTATTATGATCTTGACATAACCATTTGTCATGTCCTCATGAGCCACCGTAGAACTGCAGGAAAATATCAGATGATTCCACTGTTTTATACAGTTACAACTGTGTCAAACAGTGTTCTGTTGTTAAATAGTTTGGCTTGCTATCATGTTACATAATATGCATTTGCCTTGTAATATAATACAGTTTTATAGCAACAAAATGGTAATTCTGTCACAGAATTGTCTCTCTGACCCTTTGATTTAGACCAAGGGAGCTTGGTAATCTTCCATTCTATTGACAATACAGAGCTAAACCTGTTTCATGTTTACATAATTGCTGTTACTGTGCATATTTGACAAGATTTGGTTTTCAGTTCCGTAACTACCCTATACATTCCACCTTGTCAACAGAAACTCTTTCGGATTGTACTATCATAACAATTTTTAAACAACAGATAGGTGATACAATTACAGCGCTACAGTATGTGCAAAATGAAGAAAACTGTTTCTGAGTAAATTCTTTATCTTATTTACATGATTTTCATTACATGAAAGTAGATGTTAAAATTTGATGCTGATTCGAACTTGGCTCTCACCAAGATAAGTACCAACTAAGATGTAGCTTTACAGTAAACGAATGTGATCCATCTGCATCTCTGTCCATTTGTGTTTCCTTCCATCTGATGATGTAAATATCCTTCTGCCTGGTGTTGATGGCTGAAGTGTAATGCTGGCTCCAGGGATCAGCTTGATTTGCCTCCCCAGCGCATCAGCACACACAACGGCTGCAATGCTGGCTCCGAGGATTAACCACAGTGCGGTCTCCCCAGCACATCAGCATGACAACAGTCTGGACTGATTTAAGTAGGGTATATCTCTGGGGTCTTCAAATGGGAACCTTCATCCTCTGTGTTTTGTTAACTAGCCCATGACACCTTTGTCTTATTTACATAGCATACTTAGTTTTTCATATTCATACTTCATAGTTGAACTGTAATATATTACCAATCAGTGTTGCATTACAAATGCTGGATTAATGGGGAATTCGCAACAGTCTTTCCTTTAAAAATCATTTAAAACTGGTTACAACCACACTGAAGTGATTTATCATCCCCCACTAAATCTGTTCTGAAGATAAAGCTGCTAAGTGTGTGACTCAGTCTGGTGCTCCCGTAGACTAGGGAGACCTAACCTGCAGAGACTGTTTCTCCTCAACTTCTCTACAGTGAACCCTGCTGGCCAGGTGCCCAGTGAACCCAGAGCAGACACCTGCTTTTGTCCTCCAGAGGCTGGAAGCTCGCCGACATCTGCTCTCGAGTTCCTGGTTGTAAAAGAAGAAGCTTGCTTGGTCGTGGGATCGGAGGATGTCCACTGCACTTTCGGGTTCTTCTGAGCTGTGTGGGGAATTGCTGCGGTGAAGAGAACAATTATTGGGCACACTCAATAAAAAAATTAAAGAAGTGTGTGACTCAGTCACTTAAAGACAATATGCACAATATTCAGCATAAGGAAATAAAAAAGTTCAAATTAAATAAGATTATAGGTCGTGTTTCAATAAAGTATTCAGTATAAGAATAGGAGGAGATTCAGGGCAATACGGTCAGGTGAATAGAACAAAAGGGCATTTATTAACACTGAGCCTCCAGAGTGAAAATGCTCTGCTTACCTATAGGTCTCTTTTACATCTCACGAGAATCTGTTTTTTCTCATTTAAATTATGTGTCTTAAATGAAAGCTTTGCAACATCCTTATTATTTCCGCCCTTGTTCTGTACATGTATATATATATATATAAAATATACACACACACAGTGCCTATAGAAAGTCTACACACCCTTTCAAAATGTTCACCTTTTGTTGCCTTATAGCCTGGAATTAAAATGCATTAAAATTGTGTTGTTTTTTTTCTTTTATTTACACATCCTACCCCACAACCTCCAAGTGAAAAAAATATTCTAGAAATTTGTAGAAAATTAATTAAAAATAAAAACTGAAATAACTTGTCCACCCCCCTTGTAATAGCAATCCTAAGTTAGTTCTGGTGTGACCAATCGCCTTCAAAATCACACAACAAGTTAAGTGGCCTCCACCTGTGTCACATTGTGGCGATTCACAAGATTTCAGGATAAATTCAGCAGTTCCTGTAGGTTCCCTCTGCTGGGTAGTGCATTTCAAAGCAAAGACTCAACCATGAGTACCAAGGTGCTTTCAAAAGAACTCCGGGACAAAGTTGTTTAAAGGCACAGATCAGGGGATGGGTATAAAAAAATATCAAAGGCCTTGAATATCCCTTGGAGCACAGTCAAGACGATTACTAAGAAGTGGAAGGTATATGGCACCACCAAGACCCTGCCTATATCAGACCGTCCCTCCAAGCTGGATGACTAGCAAGAAGGAGACTGATCAGAGAGGCTACCAAGAGGCGAATAGCAACTTTACAAGAGCTATAGGCTTTTATCGCCAAAACTGGTCAAAATGTGCATGAGACAACAATATCCCAAGCACTCCACAAATCTGGCCTGTATGGTAGGGTGGCAAGAAGGAAGCCATTACTCAAGAAAGCCCATCTTGAATCCCACTTGAAGTATGCAAAAAAACACTCAGGCGATTCTGTAGCCATGTGGCAAAACATTTTGTGGTCTGACGAAACTAAAATGGAAGTTTTTGGCCAAAATGCGAAGCGCTATGTTTGGCACAAACCCAACACAGCACATCACCCAAAGAATACCATCCTTACTGTGAAACATGGTGGTGGCAGCATCATGTTATGGGGATTTTTCTCATCGCAGGGACTGGGGTACTTGTCAGGATAGAAGGGAAATGTACAGAGAAGTCCTTGAGGAAAACCTGCTGCCCTCTGCAAGAAAGCTGAAACTGGGACTGAAGTTCACCTTTCTGCATGACAACAACTCAAAGCACACAGCCAAAGCTACACTTGAGTGGCTATGGAACTAAAAGGTAAATGTCCGTGAGTGGCCCAGTCAGAACACTGACCTAAATCCAATCAGAAATTTGTGGCATGACTTGAAGATTGCTGTCCATCAATGCTCCCCAAGGAACTTGACAGAGCTTGAACAATTTTGTAAAGAAGAATGGTCAAATTTTGTCAAATCTAGGTGTGCAAAGTTGGTAGAGACCTATCCCAACAGACTCACAGTTGTAATTGCTGCCAAAGGTGCTTCCATCAAATATTAACTCAGGGGGGTGGAGACTTATCCAATTATGATCTTTCAGTTTTGTATTTTTAATATATAATTTTTTTCTCAATAAAAACTTGGTTCACCTTAACAGTGTGGAGTAGGGTGTGTAGATAAGTGGGAAAAAAACCCTCATTTAAATGCTTGAAGCTCTGAGGCACCGACACAAAAAAAATGTGAAAAAAGTTCAAGGGGGTGTAGACTTTCTATAGGCACTGTATATTCTACCACTGTAAACACATAATATATATATATATATATATATATATATATATATATATATATATATATATATATATATATATATATATATAATATAGAAAGAGAGGTAGGGAATTACAGATGTTATAACATTATTGGAAAAGCTAACATGTTTGTATTTGTTGTTTCAAACTGTTTTCAAACAAGCATTCATCTGACACAAAGTAGGACTTTTTTTCTGATCAAATCTTATACAAGTCAGTGGTGAGCACATTTTTTCCCAAATGCTTTCCTGACTGTGGCTGTCTCTTTAGCAAAGTGGCTGTGGCCTTTCATGAATTGCTATCAAATTAGCCATGTGCATAAAACACAACCAATATGCATTTTATGTAGATTGTTATGTTATAGCTAAATCACTTCTGCTTGACAAGTAGTTACAGAATGCATTGAAGGCAGCCACACTGGAAATAATAGACCAAACTAACTTATTAATGCCTGGAACGCTACATACCAGTCCTTGTACTGAATGTTTTTTTTTTTGTTTTGTTTTGTTTTTTTTACTGGAGCAGGAAACTACCAAATATCAAAAAACATACATACTAATTATATATACACGCATGGCATCTCTATTGACTGTTTATAACTAAACTTCATCAAATGTTTAATTGCTTATTTCTGGCACTCAAAATATAGCATTACATTAGTTGTTCATATGTTTTAGCATGTGTTTGTTTGTATGATAACACTAGGTACTATGCCTTTAATGACAGACAGTTAGTATCTTTAAAGAGGAAGATGAATGTAAAGTTTAATGTAGTACACATTAGCTATATTGCATGTTGCATTTTACCCAGAGAGCAGGGATTATCTAGTTCCACAGAAAATAAATAAATAAAATAAAATAAAATAAATCATAAAAGAAGATTTGGTTCATGAGTCAAATAGAACATTACAACATGGCCCTTGGTAAAAAAAATCAAGTTTGACAACCCTGAAATAAACAATGTAATTTGAGGAGTAGGCAAAGGAATATGAGGGGACAAACTAAAACAGGGGGATCCCAGAAAGCAATTGTAATTAGGTAGCAGTTGTGGTGAATAAACATAAGTGCAAAAGTAAACACAGCACCAGTGTTGTCCTGTAGTTGTTTTGAATCAGTCTGGTTCTGTTACCATGTAGCATAAAATGAAAAGTGAAAGATGTATCACATAGTAAATACTAATATGCAGGAGCTATACGTACAACAGGTAGGGCAATTCATATTTGTCATTCAGTGTTTTATCTTCTGCAATCCTGTCATTGACTGAGTACGTTTTATACTGAATTCATTCTGCCTTTCAGGTCCAAAAAAGAGTCATGGTCAGACAATTCCTTTTATGTTTTCTTCATCAGTGAATTATGTTTTTTGTTTTTTGTTTTTTTAAAGAAATGTTTCTGCTAATACAAGCAAGTAAGATTGTATTGATTTGAATTTGTTCATTACTTGACACAGCTGTTTTTGCAGTGGTCAGTCAAACTGTTTAGCGGCATTAGGGCTTCTTTTTTAATATTCATTTCTTTAATGAAATAAGATAGTTGGCAAGCCCTCAACACACTTTTCCAGAGCATTTTAAATTTGAATGTTTTAATGTTGCATTTGTGCTGATGTCTCATGCCAGAGCACCATTTGATATTAAAATCCGTAATTCACTTCAGATGGAATGAAAAAAAAATAGACCACCGGCACGGAATAATTAACATCAATAATTAATCACAGTTTCAGAATGTTTTTGTTACATTTTTGCCAAGTCGATTACAGTGCATGATATCTCAGTCCTGTATCTAAACAACGCATACTTTGTTTAGTGTAAAAAAAACAAAAATCCCACACAAAACCATTTTAATTTCCTTTTTTTTTTTTTTAAACCTACATTTCCAAATCCATACTAATTAGATAATAAATTCCACTTCCATCACATAGAACGCCTACTGATAAATCCCACGCTAAGTTAAGGGAGAAAAAACTGTATCAACCATTTCTGGTATGACTGGTGAATATTTAAAAAAATAAAAATAAAAGGTTCCCTGGGTAGTCATAGATATAGTGTATGTAAAAATTAAACAGACGCTTTCTAATCTCCCCAAATCCCCAGAGTCAATAGCTTGTTCTAAAATGCAAGTGTATATCCCTGTCACTGGATATATGCAAAAAAAAAAAACAAAACAAAAAAAAAAAAACCCGCTAACCAATGTTTTACTGTGTTACTAACTTGCATTGTTATACATTTTGGCATGTAGTCAATGGTATAATGTAATGTTAGGACTGAAGTCATTGTATTTTGTATCTTGCTCTTAATTGATTGTAATTCTTGATATGTATTTTATTTTGTATACAAATGTAAATCGGCAATCTCTCACAAGCAGCCCACGTATTTATCCCACGTAGTAAAGGGTAACACCCATAAGATTACTCTTAAGTGGTAGATAAATGAGGTTGCATTGAATGCTGTCCGTAATATATATTTTGAATAACCTTTACTGGGATATATATATAACGGGCATTTTATTTGAAACAGAAACACAAATATCAGTAAAAATATCAATAGATATAAAGAAAATCCTGGTTAATCTGTTGCTTGGAAGCTACATTCTTCTAGACTTCTGTGAGCTCTGCATTGTTTGCTTACCAGTTTGTAAGATAATTTTAGCTGCAAAATGTCTGGCTTTTCTTCCATAGCTTCACAATGTGGTGCAGATACTGTAAATATTTGCTTCATCCTTCCAGACACACATATGTCCATGAATTTTGAATTTTGAATTTTGATGTAGATTTGGTAAATGGGACATATAGGATTAAACTGTATACTCTTGCACTAAATGCAGTATTTTAAGGTCTCTAATAAGAATGGTCATATGGATGCTCTAAGGAGACCACTATAGCTAGAAGGGGCGCTAGAAGGGTAATCGTTGAACAATCTAACATGGTAACCATAACTTTTTATTCTTTCCAAAAAAATACTGAATTCTAGAAAATACCAGACACACTAAATTATAAGTAAAACAAACAAAAAAAAAAACATGAACATGAACAACAAAAAACGTTTCAAAAGATGCTGGAAATGGTAATTGGTCTCTAGCTTGGTTTCGTTGCAGGTTTCGTATCATTTGCCAATTACATTATAGCTACATAAAATGCATTTATCAGGTACAATTCCTATTCAAGGTTTATTTCTGAGGAGGACTTGAATTTGTCTTGCACTTAATTGGCAGGTTGTAACCTTTCCCCACACCCTAGGGTCTATCTTTCAAACAAAGCGAGAACATGCAGGGAGAGCTGTCAATCAAAGTCACAGTGCGTGGTTAGAACTATAGCTACAGTATGCAGCCTCACAGCAACACCAGGGGATCACTCAGTCTTTCCTTTCCCATGGTGAGAAACTCCACTGCACAGCAGGAAGCCCATTCAAGCTGTGTATTCAATAATCAGTTACTGAATCAAGAATCAATACTGCCCTTACAAGTCTGTAAAATATAGACTAGGTTTACAAACGTTTTCTTTGTACTATTTAATGAATGAAAATAACTTGCACTTGTAATTATTTGTCTCCCACTAGGAGCTGAAACGCTCTATCTGGAACTATAAGGTTATCCCAAGGTTATCATTTGAAATAAACACAAATCCATTTAAATCATTGCATGAACACAGGACCTAAAGTGTCGATTGTCATTAGAGTCTGTTGTGTGCAGTATGGGAGGTTTTAAAGATCTGAAAATAGTTTTGTGTTGATGGGAATAAGCAGTGGTGGGTTTAAATGCTGCCATCCTTTGACTCTATTCAGTTCAAAACACATCAGCAAGACAATACAAAAATGCAGTGGAATGATGTCAGTGGGTTTATTATGGGTAGGGTGGTGGTAAAAGATCCACCTCTGTTTAGATCATCACAATAGACCTGCTGTGTTACTGTTATTCCTTCAAACACCAGATGTATAATACAATATTTAAAGTAGCTAACTGACAGCTTGTTGTTGTCTTTTATCTTATGCCACCCTCATACGAGTCTTTCCCATCATGCCACATCATTTATACAGATAGTAGTCTTGTTTACAGCTTAAACATTCATTTAGAAAATATATGGCAATGTGTCAGTTTCAGAATTTTAATTATTTTTTTTGTGCTGATTGATTGCTGTACATTACTAAGAGGCCCACATCGTCATACGTGAATCGATTTAATTTTTTTTTTTAAGGGAACAACATATTGTATCAAGGGACAGGGACGTTTAGTGACTGTTGCACCTGGGCACTGCTGGAAAGCTCTCTGCTTTATTCATCAGACTTTAATTAGATGGAAAGCAATGTTTCAAAATACTTTGGCATGAAACAAACTTGAATATGGTCTTGATGCTGGGACAAATTGATCACAGGTACCCATTTCTAAATGATGTGGAGTAGGAATACATGCTTTAAACAACTCAGCTGGAAAAGTGATTGTGTTTATATCTACAAGAAATATGAAATATGTTTAAACCAGGCACTTCTAGACTTTAGATGTTTGACCATAAAAAATAAACCTTTTTAGGCTGTTTAAAGTAAAGGAAACAAAAGTAATGGGAATTAGATTTCCCCAAACCACTTACAAATTGTCACCTACATAATTCTGAAGTGTGCTGTCAGTACCAAAGCTCTGTCTGATGTTAAGAGCACTCCCTTCACAGCTTTTCAGCTCTGAGGCCCAGCAGTGAAAATAACATCAACTATGAAGCAATCAATTTTAAGATATGTAGAATCCTAAGAGAAATCTATTGACTACACGTCTGTATTAAGATCATAATGAAAACTTCTAACCGAAATGCTAGACAAAGGTTTTGACCAGAAGGATTTATCAAAGGTCTAGTGAATTTTGTTAGTTTCCTGTAGTATTTCTACTATCTTACAATCGAGTGTTTTATATATAAAAGCATTGTGTTATGTTATATGGATACAGACAATAGGAGTATGATTCCCATTTTAGGGAAAGAGTTTTAATTTTCATAGTTTCAGTTGTCTCTCTACATGTGCAGTTCGTTTCTATAGTGTTGATTCATTTTGCTGGCTTTTTTAATTACATTGTAGTGAAAATAATACATATTTTAATGAATGTTCTAATGCAGTAGAAAAAACAATCATTTGAACATTTGAAATAACAATTCTCCACCCACACACAAACACACAGAGCCAGTCATTCCCAATCCATTTATAGTTTAGTGATCACACTGACAAGACATATCTCAATCCACCATCGAAGAGCTCCACATCCAATGTGCTTTTTACAGAACACCACCTAATAGATGAATATTGCAACAGTACTATTATTTGCAGTGAAAACATACATTACAGTAATGCCTCTATTGTCTGATTTACTGGTACAATTGGACATTGGTGAAATCTATTTGTTTGTATACTAGAACTATTACTATTTAACTGTTAATCTGACAAAAAATATACCACACTCATTATAATATGAACCTTCTGTGCATTTAAAATATATAACATACAATATTGTACTGTTACAGTGAATACAACACACATGGTCCATTATTATGGGGTACAACAGCATTGCACACAACATGGCAAAGTTACTAGAGCCCAGGAATCTGTTAGGATTAGGTGTTTGTAAAATCAAAGTTAAGATAATCAAGGTTTAACTCTATTTTATTGAAAGGAAATATGGGTGTTTCCCATGCCTATTAAAGATACTAAAGACCAACTTGCTAATTATTTGTAATCTTACAAATGGCACAACACTGCCATCTAGTGGCATTATTAAGAATGTAGCCTGAATGCCATTTGAACACACTGAGAGACAAGCCATTATAGTGGTTTTCCATTTAATTGTTCAGCATACTTAACATGCACCTTATGTGAGCTGTATAAAAAGCTTGAGCTGACGGCGACGCCTGCAGGCCACAGCAGCAGCGAGCAACTGGGCTCTCCCCCAAGGTAGAGAGAACGCAGGACGTGATGTGTCCACGCAACAGCAATCTAGGACGCAGTTCCAGGGCCGTCGTCCTAGGCGGCCGCCTCAGTGCTCCACTCCAACCTCAGCAGCCCCAGAAAGGGCCATGAAGACTTGTGGCCTCAGACCCATCCGTTTTCCACACTACAGCTCCAATACTGGTGGACGCACCTTGGACACCTGTGTGCTCAACGGTTACATGCTGCAATTCCGTCTGGGGCCTCCTCCCTTTCGAGGGGTCACGAACACATCCTTGACAGACCCTCTTCAGGTCTCAGTGCTCCAGAAGGAAGTGGCTGCCTAGCTGTGCAAGCGAGCTATTCGTCTTGTAGACCCCACCTCCTACAAAGACGGATTCTACTCGATATACATTCCGCCCCATCCTAGACCTTAGACTACTCAACAAGTTTTTGAAGGAGAGGTTGCAAATGCTGACTCACCATCACATTCTCCAGTGCATCTGGCCGTACATCTGGTTTACTACCACTGGTTAGTTCCACATACATTTTCAAAGTGCGTGGACGCTATCCTGGCCCCCTTGCCGTTAGAAAGAATCAGAGTATTAAACTACCTTGACAACTGGTTAATTTGTTCTCAGCCATGAGAGGGAGCAGTGGCCCACACAGCGATTGTGACAGAGCATCTGATGAGGTTGGGCATGTGCCTACTGCAAGCATGGCTCAATGTGGGTCATTTACATTCGAAGCGCGACAGACACCGTCAGCTGACAGCCTCCTTCCAGTCTCCAGGACGCTCCTTTACACATTCCCATAGATACCGTTGCTCCCGGCCTTTCTAGAGAAGGTGACAATTCTCCCAGTGGCCCAGGAGAATCTGGTTTTCGACCCTATGCCAGCTCTTACAAGGCCAGCCCTGGGAGATCCCGCTTCGCCTGGATCTCCTCAGTCAGACGCGAGGCACTGGGGCACCCGGAACCAGGCAGGTTCCAATTATGGGTCTGGCCCCTGAACGCGACTGCTGGTCAGCCCTAGGGCTGTCTTACACAGTTGTGGGCACGTTGCAGAATGCTAAGTCGTTCTACGTGGAGATATTTTCAGAACTGGTGTCTGACTAAGGGTCATGACCCAATCTCTTGCCCTATGCCAGTAATCTTAGTGTCTGGAAAAACTGCTCAATGCTGGTAAGTCACCTTCTACTTTGAAAGTGTATTTAGCGGCCATTTCTGTTTGCCAAGCCCCCATAGACTCTGTATCTCCAGGTGAGCTTTTCTTGGCAACAAGTTTTCTTAAGGGTGCTCGGTGATTACATTCTCCACAGAGGGTTGTTCTCCCCGGATGGAGCCTTGATATTGTGCTCGAGGCTCTCATGAAAGCCCCATTTGAGCCCATACACTCCATATAGTTGAAGTATCTGTCTATGAAGACAGCCTTCCTCTTGGCTATCACCTCCACAAAGCGGGTCAGTGAGTTACAGGCGCTGTCATGTCTTTGGGACAATGGCAGCAGGGTGTCAGTGTACAAACCCTGTTTTCCTCCCTAAGGTGATCACAGCGTTCCACATGAACCAGTCTCAAACAGGAGATTGAACTTCCTCTGCCTGGTGTGGGCATTGAGGTGTTACATGGATAGGACAAGAGTTTTGCTTCATATTGCCCAGCTCTTTGTCTATCCTGGTATGCAGACTTTAGGACAGTCTCTCTTGAAGCAGCGACTGTCGCTCTGGATTGTGGATAAAGTACCGCTGCCTGATATCTGTACTGCAGCTGGCTGGGCTACACCGCATACTTTCTATGGGTTCTATCACCATAACGTGATAGATCCTTCCTTGCCTTCATTAGGCACAAGGGTTCTTCAGGTTGCACACTTGCACTGGTAACCTTGGGTTAAGCAGTTCTGATGTGTCCCTCGTATGCTGCCGTTCCTTCTCCCTCGCAATGGCTCTGGTACACTTTCTCATAAGTAATGTACTGGTGGTTGTCTTCTAATTGTAAGGGAACGTTAGGTTACTTACCAGTTCCTTGAAAGGCATCGGTCGCCTTCCCTGGTTCGATGCAAAAAAGAGAACGTGGCTTCCGTGGGCTGATTATTTAATACCTCGGTAGGCAGGATGGAGGAGGTCATTCCAGGAAGGGGCCTATCGGCAGCTCTGATATAAAGAGCTCAGTATATACCTACCAATAGAAGGCATATCCCATAAGTAGTGTTTTGGTGGTTGTTTTCTCTTTCAGGCAACCAAGGTTACGGTAAGTAACCCAACGTTTTGTTGAACATAACAAGACATTATTACCTTCAATATTACAAAGAAGAAAATGTAGATAAAAATACCAACGCATTTATGTTAGTTAAGAGTCAGTTTTCCAGTTGGATTTATCAGACCTGTTTTAACTGTAAATAATGATTTGCGGTGTTACACCAATGAATACAATTTGCATTTATGATCCAATATTCCAGTTGTGAAAACCAACTTCTTACCAACAGAATGTAATATGGTGTTAATGTGAACTGTAAATAAGCTCCTATTTGATTTATGGTAAATGAGAAGTCTAAAACACATCAATGTAGTTATGCTTGAATTAAGATTTCTTCTGGAACGCAACACTTATGCTGGTCAAGGACATTTAGTAGGATGTTTGGAATTATTTTAGCAAATTCCATTTTTATGTATGCATGACTGACTCACCCTACACTGTAATCTCCTCTAATAGACTAACCTTAATATACTGCATAGGGTCAGAACTAAAATGGGGATGACAAGTCATGTTTGAAAATATAAAAAAAAAAAACCAAACAAACAAAAAAAAAAACTTTTGATCATAGCTATTCTCAAAATGCAGGTTATCATTGCAGACCGTGTCACTCCTCTTTGATTCCAATAAGCAATACAGAAAATGCAGGCTTTAACAGATAACATTTATTTCACACTGAATCTGGCAAAACAAAATGTTGCTATATTTATTTTTTTTTTTTTTTGCCTGGCACGAAAACCCAGGAAAAAAAAAAAAAAAAAACAAACAAAAAAACCCATTCATTATACATAAAGCTTTTTAACATGGTAAAATCAAACCCTAAACTGGAAGAACTTGAGCAGCTGGATATTACCTTCCCACGGTCATTATCTACAGTCTACAGCATGTCAACATTCACACAGTACAGTGTAATGTTTCTTCTCTTACACTACACTCTATATACAGTTTACATCTAATCCAGGTAAAGCTCTTGTCCAGTTTATAAAATGTTGCAAACTAAAAGGTCAGACGCATTCAGGACAGTTTTAAAATCAGCTCAGACAAAAATAAAACAAACAAAAAGTTAAAATAATGTTGACAAACACAAAGTGACATTTAGACAGAGGTTGTTATGAAGGAACGGTACATTTGTAAGACAATAAAATACATAAGCAAAAATGCTGCTAGAGCTGTATGCTATGAAACTCCAGTGGATCGAGTACTGGAATGTAACGGATTAGTAGCCTGCTGAGGACTAAAACAGTTTTACACACTTTGGTCACCCATCACTTTCAAACACAAAAGCACATCTTACAGATTTCAGAGCTCTATGTTTATTTGCTGAGAAATAGCCACTATAAGGATATTTCACTTGACATTAAGCTGTTCCCAGTAATAACTTTGAATATAATCTCTTTTGAAAACCACACAACTTATTTTCCTCCATGAAGACCAGCTTAAGGATAAAAGAATTATGGATTACCAAAGCTCTGCTTTCAGTGCACATATGCTGAGTAAGAACTCCCTTTCATCTATATTGTTAAAGCATTATTGACTACTGTAAATGCCAAAAGCTAGTACTACTTATAGTGGTCTACCGCAGTTATAACCATTGAGTCTGCACTCAGAAACTATTTTCTAACAGTGTTGGGAAGCTGGAGGAAGAAACTAGAGGTTTTTTTTTTTTTTTAATTGAATATAGATGCCTTGAAGTACAGCACTGAAGAACAGTAACCCTTAGTCAGTAAGCAGATGAGTTTCAGTTGTCTTCATTCCAGTTATCACAGATTCCTCACTGTCTCACAGCAAAGTGCATAGAGTGCGGCATGCCTTTCACAGTATCTTCAGGAGGTCTTCCTTTTTCCAGTTTAGTTGCTGCCAACTTCATCGGTTGCGTCGGTAGCATCAGAAGCCTGTCCATCGAGACTACCTCGGGCTCGCCATATTTTCACTGTGTGATCACTGCAAAGCATAACAGGATTGATTTTAAAATGCTATTGTTAACATAAAAGGCTCTAAATCAGAGGTCTCCAAATCTGGTCTTGGAGAGCCCCTATCCAGCAGGTTTTATAGATGTCTTTACATCATCAGTGGCTAAAGATCTGGAACACCTGTTAATCTTGACTAACTATGCCAATAATTGGTTCTACTGACTGAGGGATTGGTTGAAACGAAAACCAGTAGCTCTCCAAGACCAGGATTGTAGACCCCTAAATGGCTTGGCCCCAAATGACATCTCCGATTTGTTAACGAGGTACATTCCCACACATAACCTTCACTCTGAGAATTCAGGTCTGTTAAGGATTCCAAAGGCTAAGCTTTGTTCTGTGGGTGACAGGGCTTTTTGCTGTTATGCACCTAGGCTTTGGAATACTCTTCTGCAGGTGATCAAGGACGCGAATACCTTTTGAAGCTTTTAAAAAAACAAAACAACTAAAATTGCATCTCTATGTACAGGCATTTCATTATGGTTAGGCTTTGTCCCCATGCAATGTTTTATTTTTAACTACATGCTGTCTATTTGTTGTTTGTATTTTGTTTTGTTGTTTTTAGTGTTACTATTCTAAATTGTTCAGCGCTTTGAGATGCTTGCATTTAGGTGCTATACAAAATAAAAATTATTATTATTATTATTATTATTATTATTATGAGGGCATTCAAACTCATTATCAGGAATAAGCCATTTACCATCTTCATCCACTCAACACTATTTAAGACACTCAAATGCGTGTCTTTTAATAAAATGTGTAGTGGCATCACTACCCATAATTAATCTCTATTAAGTTACTGACAAATACTCACTCTGATGCTGTAAATATGTTGCTGGAGTTGGTGGAGATAGCATTTATAGGACTATCGTGTCCCTTCATTTCCCCCAGTGGTGAAAACGTGTCTACATGCCACAGCTTGAGGACACCTCCTCTACACCCACTTAGAAGAGCAGGGCAGCCAGGCACAACCCCCAAAGCACAGACCCAGTCTCTGTGGGCATTTGGAACTTGCTGGAAAAAGAAATACTAGTTAAGAACAGACTCTATCGATTAGATTACCCATACAGAAGTGTCCTAACTGGAGGTGACAACAGCTTCTGGGCTACTTCTGTTTTCAATATTAACTACTAAACATTAGTGCACACATTTTTGCACAAACTTTTGCAGAGAAAGCAAACGTACCAACAGTGGTGGGCATAACTTATATAATTGTACTGGATTATGACCAAGTAAATTAATTCTGTCACACACATTGTTGTGCTTCTGGTAATCAATTAACACATGCTGAACAGGGACAAGGGCTCTTGGAATATAAATAGGGCTTCTGTTCGTGTTTATTAATTGTATTTTTCGGTGCTTATTTTTAGCTATTATCGAGTTTTATGTAAATAGTTTTTTTTCAGGGCTTTTGTTTTTGATATACTGTATGAAATTAGTGTTTTCAGTTACTTCTCAAAATGCTAGCGCATTTTTTTTTTTTCAGGCAAAATATGTATAGTAGCAACTCGACAGTACCTTCTTTCCTTTGCTGTCTTCCACAATGAAATCCCTATGGTCACGGGCACATTCTCCTGGGGTTTTTGTGTGTAGGCATTTTTCTACATTTCGCCACAATTCTGTTTTAAATCCTCCGTACCTTAACTGTAATACATCTTTAAATCCAGCTAACAAACCTCCATCCTGATTGTAATCTCATTTTAAATCTCACAAGTGGAGTCTCCAATAGAAATGTAGGAATATGCTGTCACTCAGTAGTTGGGGCAGGTTTAAAGTATTCAGAACGAAGCAGTGATAGATGCAAGTCAGGAATGCGGGACATTGCCCAGCAGCATTGGGAAATGCATTTATTATTATTATTTTTGTAGTAGGTTTTATTTTTTAATGGGAAAAGGGTAAAGTCAACGTGAATTGATTAACCATTTCCACAGTTTTCCCGGTGTTTTCCAATGTTTATTGGCTATCCACCAATATAATTGTTTTTGTATCAGGGGTGTGTTATCGGTTAAAACTGAAAATCAGAAGCCCTAAATATAAAATACAAAACACTGCGTACAAAATCTACTCTGTAATCCTGTTACTGAAGCCAGACCACTGAAATTCTGACTTGAATTGAAAAATGCATAAATGTGTAGAGGAGACTGAGCTTCTTTTTAAAGAATTAAGGCAATGTAAACCACGAGATTGAAATCTAATTATTACAGTTATACAGTATATGTTTCCATTAAAGAAACGTATGACCTTACACGCATTTATCAACATGCAAAAAACCAAGCATTTAACACTTCAAGAAGTTCTACACTGTAGCCCTCCAACCTGGAGGAGGTCTTTGCGAGAAAGGTCCCATTTCTTAATGCCATTGTCTCTGGATCCACTGAAGAGGCTGTCTCCCTGAATCACCAGAGACTCAATACCATCGTAATGTGGGGGCTCAAAGTTGTGTGTTGGGCTGACTGTCCCCAGAGCCCCTTCTGTTACATCAAACATCTGGAACAAAGAATATAGTATTGTTATTATCATCATCCTTTCCTGTCTACTCACTGTAACACATATCATGTTGACTTGACTACATAGCTTGTACTGCTCCCAGGACATACATGAAAACAACACTAAGCAATCTATTGCTGATAAATAAAGTACATACTGTATTACAATACTGATAAATGCCATACAAGTAGGACTGCTGGGTTATTGATGATGAAATGTATTGAACAAAACAAAGATAAAAGCACACAATTTTAAAATATAACCATAAACTTAACCTTCCATATAATACAAGCATTTGAATGCTGTACAATGGGGATTTAATACAATACTGCTTTGTCAGTTCCTTTGCTACTTGGTCGTGGAGTACAAATGCATTTTCACAGGGTTATTGTTGTGGCGGTGATCACGTCCTCTAGATGACAGTATTACAAGGCATGCTCTATAGCTTCCATGGTCATTTGCACAGCAGTTATCTAGAATGATTAACCCGCTCTTCAAGGCCCAGTGTAACCAGTTTCAGAAAGAAACTTTAAGCTAAACCAGTGAACTCATCATGACTTCTTAAGGGCAATGTCCCTGCACACATTGCCAGGTATCATAAGTGGTCCATCTAATATTATATCTTTCAGAATACCATACAGAGGAATATGTTTGGCCTGTTATCACATTACCAGTACTATCTCCTTTCAAAGGAGTTATTATTATTATTATTATTATTATTATTATTATTATTATTATTATTATTTCTAAATAAATGACCAAATAAATATTGCATCAAATATATTTGTATTCCGTTGCACATGTTGTGCATCAGAATTCAGATCTCTCTCTCTCTCTCTATATATATACATATATATATACACACACACACACATATATATATACACGCACATGGATTAAGTCTATATTTGCATCCTGAGCCATTCTTAAAAAAAAAACATCACACCAAAATGTCAAAAACTGACAATTCCTCCAGAGGAAAACATACTAATATTACCAGTATAAATCCTCTACGCAACCTGCTTTTTCTCATTTTTCGTATAAAGCAGCACACCGTTTTAATTCGTACAGCGGAGGGTAATCGCTTCTCATCAACTTCAGTCTCCAATTAATTTAGTCTTCCTCTACTTTCTCAAATGCACAAGCCCGTTGCATCCAATCATAACAACAACACAGCAGGCTTGTTGCTAGGGAGCTGACGTCACTGACTTGTGGCTTTTGCTAGTGCATTGCTGCCACACGTGAACACCTAGTTGGCTAAAATAAAAACCGCTTCAGCAAGTAGATATTTAATTTGCTTTGTGTTGTTGTGTAATGTGTGTGTATAATAACAGTACGATATTAATGCTTTGTTTTGAATTGTTTTGTAAATTGTTGTTTGTGATGTGCAGTACGAAAGAAAATGAACAGTAATTCTAAGTGCCTGTGTATATTGCAGCTAAGGCATACGCAGTTAGAAAGTAAAAATGGGGAGCCAACTACAGGATCGCGATATATCCGAATCCGCAGTATAGCAAGGGACGATATAACAAGGGGTGGGGGTGAGTGGTGTATGTGTGTGTGTGTGTGTGTGTGTGTGTGTGTGTGTGTGTGTGTGTGTGTGTGTGTGTGTGTGTGTGTGTGTGTGTATATATATATATATATATATATATATATATATATATATATACACACACACACACACACATACATTCATAGATCAGTCAACTGCATATATATATATATATATATGCAGTTGACTGATTTATGAGTCCAATTGATATCCTAGTGCCACAGTGAGCCAAGTTTAAAAAAAAAAGTGGTAGTTTACAGATTACACGTTTTGTGCTTCCTCATAACCATTTGATACAAAAAGTCTTGTCTGTATGAATCGATAATTAATAAATAATTAATCAGCTATGTAATTGATTTCCATGTTATTTTTTTCATACCTTTATGTAATGATCTTTTGACCCAGTAATGATTAAATCCTGTCCATTCCCAGTCTGGTCAACAGTAAGACACATGACAGGTCCAATATGACCAGTCAGTTTGCCTGTAGACAGAAACCTAAGGAACAAGGAAAACATGTGATTCAGATCAGATCTTCAGTATGTACTTGTCCTTTAAAATAGTTATGGAGGACAATTGAGTCATTTGCTTATTGTGCATCCTAGTTTCCATAAAGACTGAGGGGTGTAATACTCTGACATGGCAATTCCTGATCTATACCAACGATTTCACTTTATTTCAAGGTCGCAATTCTTGTACTTGTGCCAGTGGCTTCAACTAACCAACTAACTGTAAAGGTATAACAAAAGCATTAACAATTTAGTTGCAGGGAGGAGCTGTTAAATTATTGTTCCTTATAGTTTACCGTTGAAACCATTTTATTCCTTTCTAATTCCACTTTCTCAAAACAAATCCTTCGACCTTTAAAAGATTTACAGTTTGTTAATTTACTTTGCATGTCTGTTTTTTGTTGCCTCACCTCTTGAGATCCCACATTCTCACTGCATTTCCTGCTGAGGCATACAGGAAAGTGCCAGTTGGGTTCAGTGCAATTTGATTGATCTGGTTTTCTCCAGCAGGAATTGTAACAGTCCTGTGAGTGCTGGCTGCACAAACATCTCCGGGTGTCACCTGGCCTGAAGAACTAGAGGAACATGCAGATTTATAACCAGCTTTAAGAAGCCAAACCAGGCTCAAACCCCCTGGTGAGCTCTTTACTGCCCAATATGTGCTCTCAAAGGCCTATCTACCATTTTATATTGGAAGGAATCAGTTTCAGTACTGTATTTCAATTAGAAGCTTAGTAAAATCAGACAATTTAAAGCCGATACTTACGTTAGAGTCCGTATACATTTAGCAGAATCTCTTATATCCCACACCTTAATATAAGATGTGGAGACTGTGAAGACCAGGCTGGAGCAGTATTTCACAGATACCACATTGTTAGGGTGGCCTCCAAGAGACATTATTTCTTGTCCAGTCACCAAATTCCAAACTTTACAAGTGCGATCTGGAGAGAAAGAAACATGAACGTTGAGGCTAACGTGTACATCAAAACAATATCAGTGTTATCATTGTTCTAGTAGTTTCAGTCACGTTAAAACTATCCTAACGAGACAATCACTGTTGTGTCTACTTTACTAATTCATTTATCTAGTTTTTAGCTTTTTATCCTTTTATTACAAAACTCAGGTTATTACAGGGTTGTTGTCCCAATTTTAATAACAGAGGAGTAATCACCTTTAATAGTATTTAAGAGCAGCTCTCACACAGCTTATACATAGTAGGTATGGTGGATCACATGAACACATACTTCTGCACACATTGCTGTGACGGGGTACAAAACCAGTGCCGAATGTGGTCAAGGGATAAACTAGGTAATTAATAGCCAGTTAATCCCTCGGCCACAACATAAAAAGAAGCATCTTTGGCTGAACGGGGTTAGTGTGTTCAGAGGCGGAACAGGAGTCGTGAGTAGGTGAGAAATAGAAAGTGAATAACAAATTGCTACTTGTTTGTTCCATGTCTGTTTGACAACAAAACGTTTTTATGAAGTTGAATAACCTGCTTCAAAATATCCCCCCACATGTTAGCACTTCTCACCTTTAGATCCAGTAAAAAGCAGATCATCTGTTGAATCTACACAGAGAACGGCTTTAGTGTGTCCTTCAGCTATGTGGATACATTGCAGAGGAGTACTCCTGATTTTTGAAGCAGGGAATGGATTGATTACACCCCTAATGATAAAACAAGATCAGACACATTCCAGAATATGCAGAAATCATTGAAACATCTAAACATCTGAGATCACTTAAGCTCTTTTAAACTGCATCTGCATGCTGAGTGTAGGTGTCACTAAACTCTCTGGATGCAGCTAGAAATACACACGTACAGAACATTACAGCCCACTAGCCGCATGCAGCAAATAATTCTCACATACTGGGAAAGGTAAAGGTACAAACACACAAACAGCAAGGAATGGCCAGAAAAGAAAAGAAAAACAAAGTACCTGTGTACCTCTGACAGAGAGGAATCATTTTCATCAGACCTACAATAAAATAGCAGTGCGATTGAAAGGGGAAAAGGCAGAGCCCATCAAACAAACTGATGCAATGTGTCATGTATAATTTAATAAATCATGATGAAAGCAAAATATTAAGATGTCTGTCTAAAAATAAAACATTGAATAATACAAAAAGATTGGTTTGTTTTGCTGGTTGAATGGCGCTATTAAAAAATGTGATCACTAATTTCATACTCAAAGCTAGAGATAATAGGCACACATTAGGTACTCAGCTGTGGAGAACTTAATGACTATTTTTCACACTAGCTCAGTATGTTAAGAACTGCAAGGGTTAAGAGACATGGAACTTTTTCGGGAATTTAATTAAGGGGCTTGAAACCTAAATGATACAGAAAAAAAGACAAGTACATGAGAGGAAAGAAATTGAGAAAATACAAGGGTCAACAAAAAGCAAACAACATTTTATTTTTCCATGCTGATACTCACTTAATTTACTTTTGAATGAAGACAAACAGAAACAAATCTACTACAGTCAATTTTGAGTTTGAATGTGAAATACACTGTTTGTCCAAGTTTTTACCTAATTACTGAGGATATAGTAGCAAAACCTTTTTTTAACTGATTCCGTTATGAGTAAGAAAGGGGTTAGTTTGCCAAGGTTAGTTGCAGAATGTTTGGATTGTGCCGTGACGATGTCTGTGATGCTCAGCATCAGAAGTTCTCTCTCCAGGCCCATAACAAATCACTACCATGTCTTTTTCACCCTGCTTTCAAATGTGTGGTGGGTTTATACTGTAACAAAGCTGAAACTATCAACTCTTCCCCCTTGTATCCTCAGCCGGATTCAAACCAATGCATCCTGAGGTAAAAAGGAAAACATTTAATTTCTTGTTTTATAAAAGAAAATCACTTTTATGATGGATTTTTTTTTTTTTTTTTTTTTCATTTGCATTAGGTGAACATGGGTTTGCAGGTAAAAACAAAAATCAAACATGATTAGAATAAGCAGTAAAATCAGAGAATGAATGCACTTTCAAATGCTTTGTGTTTTTTTTTGCTTTCCAATTAACACATGCTATGCTCTTGAAGCAATCTATACAGAATACCTACAGTTTAAGTTTCTAATTGAATGTGGTACATTCATTTTATGATTTGACATTTGGGGAATCAAATCCATGCAAAGCGCTTTTGTTTCCATTAGTTGTCACATGCTTTTTCTCAAACTATAGGTAATTTATGGAAAAGACTAAACTGGATTTTAGTACACACAACTGGGTTAGTCACTCGTCTGCTCAAGGATACTTCTTACAGTTTTGTTTCCTTGCTCTTGATTTTGTCCACTGCTAACTGACCCTTGTCATAGATCTTTCTTCTGGTCAAAGGTGATGGCTCAGGCGCTCTCTTCTCTGTCATCAAAGACTGTCTGGAACTAATGAAATATTGTATTAAAAAAGAAGTTTTTTTGTACAAACTAAATGACAACTTCAAAATCAAATAACAATCTGCACAACGTTTGTGTCCCTGTCACATGTTTGAAATGTAAATAGAGTTGAGTGTTCAAAGGCAGAAACCGGAGTATAGTCAATATTCTTGTAGCTTGTTAGGGCGGCCCAGCAGATGATGTGTTAAATGTTAAATTGAATAATTGTTTTCTGTATGAAGGAGGATCAGTAACAAATGGAGTAAAGTCCCCACCAGATTTAGTAGGCTATATAGTGGAGCTGCTCTACTAAAAACAACCAAGCTTTCATTTGCGAGGAGAAGCTGATTGTTCTTCTGGATCTTTAGTCCTCTATGGCAGAAGGTAGAGAGAGTTCAGTGGACTGCCAATCGACCCTGAATCTCCAGTGTTACTCGCACGTTGCTAAGAATTAGAGTGAATCAGGTTGTCAAGGCAACTGAAAGTATAGCTAATTAGATGTTCCCGCTGCAGACACCCCACATGGTGGATAACCATATTTCATCAGTGAAATGCAGCCATTTGTTTTGGTTGGTGTTTGAAAGTGTTTATTTTGTGCTTTTGACAAACTTCTGTTCTGTAACTGAATAAACCTGGAGCGCCTTTACACAGAAAACCTTAGTCTATCAACATCTTTCAAAGTGGCTCAGCAGACATGCATGTTTAAGAAATATAGTTACCTGTTATTACTTTGTCCCAAATCATAATGACTGCTCTTCACCAGGCTTGCATTTCCTTTATGGTCCAGTAACATTTAAAACTTTTTTTTAATATTTAGTTTTTAACCAACACCATAATTTTTTTTCTTTTTTTAAAAGCAAGAAGCAACTGTGCCAATTTACTGAGCAATATTAAAGCACTTCAGGTTTGTAATGATATTCAGCGTTCGTCAGTAAGCCTAGTATCTTGTTTCAAAAGAAATAAAACTGCCACCAAAAGTTCATGCAGTAAGCTCATGGAGCCAGGCAAGAGTTAATGCTGTACCAGTACCAGGAAGGAATCATGAGGTCATTTTATTTATTTATTTTTAATTTACTGTCCATTTCTAAGAAACCATACTCAATACAGCGTGCCCCCTTTAAAAAGCAGGCCATAATTCCACAAACCAGTTACAATGCAACATGGTCATGGCTCCCTTTTGCCCCACAATGCCATTCTCAGTATAAGGCAGAACACAAATAGCCTGGTCTCATAACCATGGATCCCAACAACAGCATTATAAAAGGGGAGCACTGCACTGTGTGTTTCATTACTAACAGTTCAGGCATGACATGAAACCACAGCTAAGATTATAAATACCAATTTACCAAGTTAGTTTATGTCTTCTACACCAGAGTCCTGCTTAAGGTTACTGTGACAATAAACCCATTTAATCTATTTTTTAAATGTTAAATCTCCTACACGTTAAGATATAGCATGCAGTAATGTCTAAAGAAAATGTAATATTTAGGGATGCTAAGTGCAAGTAAGCAGCCTTTTTTCAGTAGCATATACTAACTGTCTTTTTTTTTTATTAAATAAAAAATAACTAGAAATCAGAATTAATTTGCAACATTATTTTAAGTTTTGTATGATGCAAGGAAAATATCGGTAAGAATATCTTACCAATAATAGGCCAAAGTGAAACATATTTAATGTCATATTGATTTAATATAATTGATATATATATATAATATATATATCTATATATATATATAGATATATATAATTATAATATATAATATTTTTTTTTTTATTGTACTGAAGCAAGACTGTTGTTTAACTTGAACGCTGAGGATTAAATCTGCAAGAAAGCTGCAACATGCAAAAAGCAGAGGTAGTTAGTACAGTGTAGCCAAACTTACATGCTGCCCAGCTTAGAAGGCAAGCCAGATGGTGGAGGCACAAGCTCTTTTTCCCTAGCAGACACACCAATATTCTCAGTGTCCCTCCCAGTCTCTTGCCCTTCTGCTACAGGCATTAGAGGTACAGAGAAATCCCCTGCAGAAGTATCAGAGGGTGGTTCACTACTGTCGGCATAGAGCAACTCCATTTGCGTAGTTGTCCTTCTTCGCGCCTGTAATAAAGTTTAATAGGAAAGTGTATTTTTACATCAACACTGGATTTGGTGGTTGTACAAAACCAACATTTATACATTGTGGTGTTCACATAGAAATCTTTATAAACAAGCATGTTCATGACATACAACCCTTGCCATGGCCTTGTATTCAAAATGAGTGGTAAAGTATCAGAAATCCTGAAAAAGTTAAATCACCATGATCTACATCCACTGTATGCACAACAATTGTTACAAAAACACACTCCCATAATCCCCTAGATTCTGATAAACTTAATAACTTGACATTCTTTATCTCCCTGCAGGTTCCACTTCAGCAGTTTTCTAGTAAAACACCACTATACAGAGGATGATAATAACTTAAATCACAGAATACATCCATACAAAACCCTGAGACACTTCACATAAGTAACATTAAACTTGTGGACACAAGGATATATAAGAATTCTCTTAATGACATCACAACTGTAGAGGTGGTATTTGTGGTATGGATACCATACTCAAGGCATGTATAACATATTCAAACATATTTTTTTTTACCTATAGGCAACTGTTGTTCAATTGAGTAATTTATAGTGCACAAGCATTTTTCATTTTTAAATGTATTTATTTAAAATCTGGTCAAACAGATTTCACAAGTTGCATACCTTATTTCTTGGTCTGGATTCCCCACAGAGCTTCATGAGGTCAGATGTTAATGAACTAAAATAAAAAGAACACGTTTGGAAAATCACTACAGTTACCTTAATGCTACGAAAATGTATAATACACAAATCCCCAATACTTACATACATGTAAGGATCCAGGATTTAACCAATAAAAAGCCTATTTATTTGGAACAATATCATTTGGCCAGCTTTCCATATCAAGTAAACACATTTTTTTTTTTCTTAATTCTAAACCATGGAGGAAGTGTGCATGATATTACAGAACTTTGCAGTATGGAAAGTGCTTTTGTAATATTATTATTAGTTTTTAATTTTTACAAAATTAAAAACGTTACCTTCCTTCTGTGGCAGGGCTGTGGGCTGATTCATCACTGCTGCTTTCATCTCCATTTTCTGGGCAATTGTAAAACATACAATTTACAGTTACTAGTATGTCACCTTTTAAAAAAATAACATTTTACTGTACTGCCATAACATATAATGTAAAATTAAACCTACAACCCCCTCGTTTTTGTAGGAGAATTGACATCCAAAACATTTACAAAACTTAATTTACATAAAACAGAGCCTTCCTGATACTTTTGTTCCAGGATGAAGCTGACCGGATACATATTTTAGTTAATACTGTTGTAGTAGAAACATGCCACAGGCATTGTATTTCCCTGCATTGAGAACTGTAGCAATCTGAAGCACTCATCATAATGGCTGAAAATAAGACGACATTTTTTAATGCAAAGAAAAGTAGCATTAAAGCACAGTCTCATAACACTTTACATAAAGCCAAACAGCAAAAAGGGGATAAAGCCTTTGAATTCAAAAGTATAAATTGAGTTATAAATTCTGAGCTATTGAAAGTGCATTGGGAGTTCTTAAATGCATAGGGTTTAAAAAATTAGTATGACTTATTTAGAACATGAGGATCTCTTTAGACAAGCAAACACATTCCATTTACGCTGCAAACTGGGTATTGCCGATGATTGTTAATATGTACAACTAAAAAGTACAGAGTGAGACCTTAAAATGGATAGTGGGTGGTAAGCTGGCAATGGTAAGCTTTGCAACATAACATTACATGCACATTTTCTTGTTGTTATGGAGTCTGGTTAATTTGGGAGCCCATGCTTTTATGCATTACAGGAGAGGCTTGTTTTTATACTTACCCACTGGTATGCTACCTAGCTCTGTGTGAATTCAAGCAAGAAGGAAACAAAAAGCAACACACCAATCAAATCACATCCACTAAGAAAAAAAAAAAAAAAAAACTAAGGCGAGAAGTAACTTGAACCATAAGAGGAATAGATGCTGCAGTAAGTGAATAACTCTTCAGTTCAAAGGTTCAGAAACATGTGGATTAAATATAATTACCACAATGCTAGAAAAAAATCCACCTGAAATAAGGTGTCAAATGACCTCTTAATCATCAAATCTGTATACAACTGACTAAATCAAACAGCACTTAGGTTTGAGCAAAGATTCTTTTACAAAGACATTGCCCTTATGTTAAAACTTCTGCACATTCTGAAGAGGACTTTACTCTACTTAGTGGCTGAAAGTGGATGTGTGTCTGTCCTTCATTAGGAAGTAACTGTCATACACTCCTCTTTAAATTTGAATTGTACACCATTCAGTGCTATATTTAAATACGGATTAAATATGTTTCAGTCAGTACAGTAATATATATTGTTATCTGCCTTGTCCTAATAGTTTTGCATTGTATAGGAAATGCAATTGTGAAGTTCGTAAGTTTGTAAACATAAGCATGAATTAACAGACCATTTCAGAAGAATTAATAAAACATTAATAGATTGGTCTTGGTTTAAGATAAAGGGTTACAACATGTTATAATTGACCAAAAAGTCCAGATTTACAGCATTTTTGTTTGACACAAACACAGCATCTATTCAAAAGATTGCACCGAGCAAAGCAATCATTAAACTAGTGAAACGTGCAATGAAACATGCATTCCCCAAAAGATTTCACAGTGCGGAAAACTACCTTGTAATGCGTTACCCAGCAAAGCATCCAATTCAGGGTTAAACTCTGCCTTCTCCTTCAGCATGTGAAACAGGAGCTGGTTCTGAGTAGCACTGTTTATCTCTGTTTGCTTTAGTCGGCCTTCCATAACCTTAATCTGAGCTTCCTTCTGGGCCGCTTGCAGACCCTGTCAGGTAGGGTGAATAAAAAGTATGGTGAATATTTTTGAAGTCAGGATTTACCAAGGATGCGATTTCAATTTTCCTATGCGATTTTTCTGAAAAAGATTTGAGATCATACAAAGGGGTAGATGTACTAAGATCGGCCAGTTGCAGCGCAAACATACCATAATTTACATTTTCGTTACAACAATTCGCAAAAGTATATATTTTCTTGTATGTCTTAGTAGCCCAGAAAATTAACACACAGTAGATCGTGGTCCTATACAGATGCTCAGAATAAGCTGGAGGGATTAGTGCCACATGTGTGCAGTCTACTGCTCCCCACACGCTGGGAAAACCAGCAATGTCATAGAAATTTGTTTTCAAGGCTTGTAAGTACACCCTGACTTCAGTGAAAATTAGGTACTTGGACGTTCGTCTCAAAAATACATTGAGCATAACTGGCAACACATGAGAAAAAGTGGACTGGGAAATGCCACCAACAAATGCGACTGTTTAAAACATGCTTTCAAAAGTTCTTAACAAAATCGATGCAAGTGTCGCAATTGTTGGCAGCTTTAGTACATCTCATTATAATATTTGAAAACCCTCATTTGCACTATCTCCGCTCCCTTTTTGCAAATGTTTGCAGGAACGCCCTTAAATTATATATCCATCTAAGGCTGAACCGCAAAGAAAAACTGCTGCCTCAAAGCATTCCCTAAAAAGTTGCTAACATTTTGACCCTGGACTTCCAACTATTGCAATAGGCACACCACTTTAGAACATCTACCCCTAAGTGTTGTGGGGTAGATGTACTAAAGTACAAAATTAATGTAGAAGTGTTTTCCTAAAGGGTTGATTTTTTATCCTCTGTATTAACATCACTTAATACATGTGTAGGGCAGCTACTATTTAGATCATTAAAAACAGACCCACTTTTGTCTAATTTTACAGATATGTTTCTTTGTAGTAGATCATACTTCCAACACCTGTTTTTAATTAAAATGCTGTTACAGCAAGATTTGCAGTATATTGCAATTCATACTTATATATATATATATATATATATATATATATATATATATATATATATATATATATATATATATATAGAGAGAGAGAGAGAGAGAGAGAGAGAGAGAGAGAGAGAGAGAGAGAGAGAGAGAGAGAGAGAGAGAGAGAGAGAGAGAGAGAGAGAGAGAGAGAGAGAGAGAGAGAGACACACACAGAGCTCTGGAAAAAATTAAGAGACCACTGCAAAATTATCAGTTTCTCTGGTTTTACTATTTATAGGTATGTGTTTGGGTAAAATGAACATTTTTGTTTTATTCTATAAACTACTGACAACATTTCTCCCAAATTCCAAATAAAAATATTGTCATTTAGAGCATTTATTTGCAGAAAATGACAACTGGTCAAAATAACAAAAAAGATGCAGTGTTGTCAGACCTTGAATAATGCAAAGAAAATAAGTTCATATTCATTTTTAAACAACACAATACTAATGTTTTAACTTAGGAACAGTTCAGAAATCAATATTTGGTGGAATAACCCTGATTTTCAATCACAGCTTTCATGCGTCTTGGGATGCTCTCCACCAGTCTTTCACATTGATGTTGGGTGACTTTATGCCACTCCTGGCGCAAAAATTCAAGCAGCTCTGCTTTGTTTGATGGCTTGTGACCATCCATTTTCCTCTTGATCACATTCCAGAGGTTTTCAATGGGGTTCAGGTCTGGAGATTGGGCTGGCCATGACAGGGTCTTGATCTGGTGGTCCTCCATCCACACCTTGATTGACCTGGCTGTGTGGCATGGAGCATTGTCCTGCTGGAAAAACCAATCCGCAGAGTTGGAAGTTTTCTTCCAGGACAACCTTGTACTTGGCTTGATTCATGCGTCCTTCACAAAGACAAATCTGCCCGATTCCAGCCTTGCTGAAGCACCCCCAGATCATCACCGATCCTCCACTACATTTCACAGTGGATGCAAGACACTGTGGCTTGTAGGCCTCTCCAGGTCTCCGTCTAACCATTAGACGACCAGGTGTTGAGCAAAGCTGAAAATTGGACTCATCAGAGAAGATGACCTTACTCCAGTCCTCTACGGTCCAATCCTTATGGTTTTTTGCAAACCTCAGCCTGGCTATTCTTTGCTTCTCATTGATGAATGGCTTCTTTCTAGCTTTGCACGACTTCAGCCCTGCCCCTAGGAGCCTGTTTCGAACCGTCCTCGCCGTGCACTTCACCCCAGCTGCCGTTTGCCATTCTTTTTATAGGTCACTTGATGTCATCCTACGGTTGCTGAGTGACATTCGAATGAGTTGACGGTCATCCCGGTCAGTGGAGAGTCGTTTTCGCCCTCTGTCGGTCTGTAGCTTTGTTGTCCCCAATGTGTGCTGCTTGACCTTGTTCTTATGAACTGCCATCTTTGAAATTTTAAGGATGGAAGCAACCTGACGCTCACTGTATCCCTCTGCCAGTAAAGCCAGAATTGAACCCTTCTTTTCCTCACTCAAAACTTTCCTTTTCAACTCTTTGGGCATGGTCAATAGTTATTTTTTTATTCCAATTACTTTTGAGGAACTACTAGCACTGTTTTGTCATCCAGCTGGTCATATTGCAAGAGGATAGTGATGACCACAGGAGTGGTTTTTATACTTTTCCTCGTTAAATAAGATTTGGCTCAGGTGATCCCCTAATCAGACACTGCAATGGAATGGCTGCCATACATGTAGAGATGTTGATTTAAGAAAAATTTGCAGTGGTCTCAATTTTTTCCAGAGCTATATATATATATATATATATATATATATATATATATATATATATATATATATATATATATATAATAAATAAAAATAAATAAAAAAACCTTAACAGTGTTGTACTGCATTATAAAAATAATGATACCTTGTTAATGGCCATTGAAAGGAAGTGATCAAGGAGATAGCGCGCCTCTGTCAAAGTGCAGGAATTGATCACTGCTGTAACATCAACCGTGTCTCCTTCTTCCTACAAAAACAAAAAACCAGCATTAGCTATCTAGTAATTTCAGACACGCACACAAAAAGCACTGTGCACAGTCTAATAAAGGGATACTCCCATTGTGGAAAACCAATGTTAGTTGCATGTAAAATGCATATACAGGAGAGTACATTCATGTAAGAATATACAAAGTCAACGTGATGAGTTAAAATAAAATCCCACTTAATAACTTCTGTAACCCACATGCTTTTTTACTGTAAGGTGCTTTGAGAGTTATCTAGATATGTCAAACCAGACAGCTGTTAGCAAACATAAACTTTAAGGTCATTATTGTTCAGACCCGACTCAGCAGTTCATAGCCAGGTTATGAGAAGCAGAGTGAACTGGACTGAGATTCACTGATTTCCTGGCTAAGCTCAATTAGAATGCAACTTGAAGACATGTCACGGTAATGAAATTACCACAGCTCTCTGCTGGTAGGTACTGCAACTCAAATGATAAAAACAATTACATTAAAAACAAACAGAAACAATTAAATGAAACTTTGACAAAAAACACTTCAGTTCAATTTCTTCGTAGTAGATTCAGTATTTAAAGTTATGGATCAAGTAGTGATTTTTTTTATGTATTTATTTTAATTATTTTAATTATGAAACACATGCACACTCCTAGGTTTTCTAGTGTTCAGGTATGGTTAGCTTACCTTTGCCTCCTCCATCTGCATTATGTTGGCTTGGCAGTCTGAAATGCTGTCATTGATGTAATCTATATTTGCAGTCAGTGATTCCATCTCTTCGTTTATAGAGAGTACGGCTTTATCTGCCTCAACACCCTCTGTAGCAATCTTATCTCTCTTCTTTGAAATCTTTTCCCTTCTTTTGGTTAGCTCTTCACGTTTCTGGTAGGCAAATTCAAAAGACAAAATAGCATTATTTTTTATTTAAATGTATACAAAATGTAATAAATGCTCTAAAATCACAAAAAAAAAAAAAAACATTACACAGCAATTATATTGAACAAGCATCATTCTGCCTAGATATGGTTACAAATATAACATGATATTGCAATATCTAGACTGCCTATTTTCTTCAGTAGGTAGCTTCAAATGTTCTTACCTTTTATGATTTTGAGTGGCTCTTATTGCAATTATTCATATATATATAAGTCTACAGGAGCAACTCTTCAGTTCTAGTTCCAGCCACAGACATATGTATCCTTGGCTAGGCTAACCAAAGTGTCTGGTCCATGGTTGTGAATTAAATGTGATATCTGCTACTCAAGAGTAGCATTTTGATTATCTGTACATTCTTAAAAAAAACACTGGTTACAATTAGTTTTTAGGATTTGCTTTTGTGGCATTCATACCGTTAAGAGGCGGTTCATGTCTGCTTCCATGTTAGCAATAGTCATTCTCTGCATGATGATATCGGTCATCCTGCGCTCCAGAGACTGCCATTTCATCCTCGCTGCCTTTGAGGAGTAAACGCTTACAAATTTCCTTTGATACGTCTTCCTGCAATTCAGAAAGACTCAGTTTAGCTCGTCTTCTGTTTTTTGCATTTTAAGGTAGGCAACCATTAACTTTTCAGCCCAGAAATCAACTGTCAATTGATCATTTCAAATATTTTATTCTTCTCAGGGCATTTTTCTAGGAGGAAAAACAGCTTTTACAATCCATGTGACAGTGCCCAACAAAACTTATTAGCTGTACTGTATAAAAGATTTAAAGACTACTGAGCATTCATCATTGTAGGGTCATGATATAAGTTAATATTTTAACTGCCCTAAAGCCGGATTAAAAGTAGCATTTTCATTTTCGATTCTACATCTACTTCAAGGAATCATTCTAATGGCCAATTTCTTCTTTAGCTGCGAGTGGTGTGGTGTGAAGTAGCAGCTTGCTGGCTCATAATGCTTTTTCCAGGCCAGGCCACTACATGGACTGAACCACTACAGTGCAAGTTTCAGATTTCTTTGCTACCCCAACTCCCACCAACATGAGTAAAGAGAAAAAAAAGGTGCTCTGGACTTAAACTACATTGCCTGCTTGATTTGTATATACATGCAGGCCAGTAATTTAAACCTCCATCCCTCTGGACATCAGACATCCATTAGGCATCATCAAACCAATCTAACATGTCCTGAGATGGTTGACAAGTCTGTCTCAGTTTAAACATTATTCAGACTACCTCATCACAACTGCATTACCTGGTTCCATTAGATGGTGCTGTCAGCCCTGAAGCTTGCATCCTGCCTGCAGGAACCCGCATTGTGTTTGAAGCAGGATCCTGAACAGGCTCAGGTAGGCTCAATTTCCGGTTCACTTTTCCAGACACGGGTCTCGCTTGTCGACGTAGGGCCGTCACCTTTGAAAATGAATTCAAATTGTATTTTAAACATCTTCATATGCCTGCTATGTAAACCCTATTGCGCTTAGCAAAAAAATAAAAAATAAAGAAAAGGGCTCTGGATTTCCTCACCTCTTCTGTTTTCCTGCGGAGAATTAACTCTTGTTGACGCTTCTGGGCCTCCAGGAGCCGTAGCTGATGCTGTAAAAAAAGTTTTTGTGCACAGCGTTAAATCAACTAAAATGGATGACAATATTTATGGCAATCTTTTGAGATCTGGTATATAGAATCATAGTGGATGTGTAACCAAATAAACCAAATAAAGCTCCATTATTACTTCTTGCTTTCGCTGATCCTTCTTCAGTGTGGCTATCTCACGATTTCTTCTTGATTCTGCCGCCCTGTTTTTTTCTTGCTCTTCGCGCATTTGTTTCATTAGACGGACCTTGACAAAAAAAAAAAAAAAGAATTCCATTAAACTAATACGGTCTTATTAATACTTCTGCAGGTATTGCAATCATTTAAACAAAGTTAATTCTGTAAAGCAAGTTGTATTTGGGGTTTATACCTTTGTTTTCTTCATTTCTGACACATCCTGCTGCAGCTTCTTCAGATGCTTCTCATACTGAGATTGATTCTTCAATAGCCGGGCATGTTCTTTCTGGGCCGAGTGCAACTTTTGCATTTCTTTGTTCATGCTACTTAATTTCTTCTCATATTCAACCTTGATTTTGTTTGCTTTTTCTTCAGAATATGTCTCCATTGAGCCTGCAGAACAGTTTCATTAACCTTTTTCTATAAACTACGTATTACTTAGCTGCCAACAGCAATATATTCTGTACAAATAATATTAAGTCTGAAAATAACAGCCATTTCTCATCATACATTCTAAAATACTGCATTTCTTCGAATTTAAGAAGCACTTTTTAAACCAATTTTTTTTCTTCTCAAAAATGGCCTGCGTCTTAAATTTGACTATAGTGATGCGAGGATTAACAAATGATGTGACTGTCAAGAGTACACAAACAGGAACGTGACTGACTGCCTGAGAAAAGATTAACAAAAATGTATCTGCCTGATCTCGAATCATCCTTAACATAGAGGCATACATTTTCAAAGAAGCCGAAGTCATTGTCTGGGAGATGTCAAGTAATAAGAGGACTCCTCCAACTCGGAGGATTCGTTTTTTGTTACACGTATGTTAAATTTACCAATATACAATATGCTTTACCAATATGCCTTTGACGAGTTTGTAGCATTTCATGGCAAAGCGCCATTCCTTTGTAAATGCATCTTTATTTGATGATTTTATTTTTTTTCCTCAAATAGAAGGTGGGAAAATTGGGCTGTCATAAATTCTAAGGAATACAACACATACACTATTACATAATTCATAATGTTACACATTAACGTACCCATATTCTGCAGAACACGATCCCTCTCTAGTTGGGTGTCCAAGATTTTGCTCTGAAGCATCATTAGTTTCTGTTCATACTGCTGTTTTAGGGTATGAAGCCGTCGTTGGCTGTTTTCCAGTTCGTCAATTAGCTTCTGCTTAATAGCAATCTCACATGTGATATTCGCCAGATCTGCCTGGAAGTTGGCTGTTGAAAGAGTTATACATAGTTTCACCAACATAATTACTGTAATAGTAATAGTATTTACTTAATAATGACATACATACTTTACATGCCATGGACATTGAAAGCACACCACACTGACTAGCTAATGAAGTATTTATGATAAATTTACACACTTTCTTTACTATACAACAGCATAGTATGTTGCAATGCCACTTGTATTTAAATAAATACATAAATTAATAAACATTAAAGCAGGCGGGGTTCTAACATTTCCACTTTCTTAGCACACTACAAAAGCTTGTTCGTTTATTTTGTGTATTGCAGAACCTCAATTATTTGGTACCTATTTTAAACTCTGCATTAATTACACTATGTAACGCAATTTTTGTTCCTGGGTAGTAAGTGTTATTTCCTAATTGGTTATGCCTCAAAAGTATAGAAAATGGCTATTATTCCCCACAAACAGTATAATCGTAAATCTCAAAAAACTTCTCACTTCTAAATCTTTTGTAGTCATTTTTGTATTACTTTAGTATAAATACATGTTAATTTGGATTCATATGTTGTTTTTTTCTGACTTTATGTGAACGAAAAGACACACATTTGCCCGTTTTCCCATTGGAAATAGTGATATTTAGAAATATCACTGTCCTGGTCACAAAAGCAAAGTTCGTGGGGAATAATAGCCATTTTCTATACTTTTGAGGCATAAGCAATTAGGAAATAACACTTACTAACCAGGAACAAAAAAAAAAAAAAATTGTTACACGGTGTTATGAATAGGCTTTTTTTCTCCCCAGATATACTGTGGAATGTGAACATCTGCACTCACTGAATATAGTTGTTAGCTGTGAACATCCTGTTGCAGTGTAATGCATAGCGTGGTGGTATTTACAGTGTACATAGTAAAGTAGAGCGAATACCTTTCTCATCCAGTTCAGAGTCGGAGTCGTCCGAACTTTCTTCCGCATCCATGTCGTCCTCTTCCTCATCATCCTCTTCCTCTTCATGATCGCTGGCTTCCTGTCCTTCCTGGATACATGACAATTACATATGCAGATGTAGGCTTGGCTTGTGCATGAACCTGCATACTTCATGATTCAAGATAGTCATGCTCAGGTTTGAAACGGCCCTGCAACTCTAGCCCTTTCTAGAACGCTGACAGAATATGTAACAAAGCAATACATTTGGTTATTTTAAACCACAGGGGCATTTCTAGATTTCCAGTTTTGTTTTCTTGATGATAGATGTTTCACTGGGTACTAACTAGTCTGGTTTATCAAAACAGAGCTATTACTTGGCAATATCAACCCCCTTTGAAGAATCTTTAATAATGAAACCTACCATTTCTACTTCTTCTGATGCTTCTTTTTCACCCCTTCTGTCTTGCTCATTGTCAGGACACTCCTCTTTAATAACACTGAAAAATAAACACGCTAATTCAGCTACCATATAAACTGCTACAACTAGATGATGCTCTAAAATTTACAAACGATTCCAAAAGGGCTTGAAAATAAGATGCAGTACTGTCATTTACTATCTATTATGTTGTTGTTTTTTGTTTGTTTAAATAGTATTGTATTAAAAAATTAACACTGTAAACCATACTCATCACTTAAGAGGTTTTGCAATCCCTTTACATTAAATACACAACCTTATGCTGCAGATTGACCTTTATGCTTACTTTCAGTACACAAAAGTGATTTACTATGAAAGGATTTCAAATCTTCAAAATATGTACAGTAATAAAAGTGAAATACATTACATCTGAATATAAACAGTAAGTCTCTCTGGTCTGTAGCAAATAATTACATAAAATATAGAATTTGAGATTAATTTAGGTCTAAGAAAAAGTGTTAGTACAGTAGATGATTGTGGTTACTGTGTAAGTGCATGATTAGTTCATAGTTTAATGCAAGCGATACAACTAAAGGCTACTACTACATTTAAAGCAATGCAGGGGTAGCTACCAAGTCACATTTTTAAAACCCACTTACATCAAAAAAATGTACTGTACAATGCATTTTACATACATATTTAGCAGAGGTAAACATGATGTGTGCTACTATAATGCATAAAATATTAAAAGACATGAAACCTGTAACACACAAAGCAGTTTGGAATGGTTTTACAAAGGGTAGTATTATTGAAATTGGAATATGTTCAAGCAAAGGAATTTCAGAGTTATTAGATTATTACAGTCTTTTGTAAATTTGAAATCCCTGACCGGTCAGGGATTTGGGGAAGAAATAATTGTTACTCATGTAAACCACTTTTAACATGGCTAATTTGTACAGGAAATACAACTGTAAGTAACAAATACAGTGCTACCCCATTATAATGCGGTTGTCGTGGTCCAAAACTAAGAGACTGTGTTATTTGTGCTTTGCCTTACAATGAATATTGGTATTTTTGATCAAAATGATTTACAATGCCCACAAGCCAAATTAATATTGTAGCGTACTGAGGAAAATGAAGGAAGAAGACACACTTATTCCCGGCCATTAGCCTGGGCCACACCAAAAACAACAAACAGTCTCGCACTCTCACAGCAGCACATTTACACAGCATCTTGTCTCTCTCTTTAGCAGAGCGCATTTTTTTTCCTACAGCAGCCCTCTTTGGAGTCAATCTTATCAAGATCATGTTAGTTTTTCTTAGTCTTTTAGCCATCCACAATGTAGATTCTGTAACATTTATGTTTTGAAACTGCTGCTTGAGTTTCACCTTTTCTTACTCTGTCCACCGCATTGAGTTTCATTTTAAAAGAGAAAGATTTTTGTTTTTTGCTGTCTGCCATGCTTCGTACTGTATATCTGGAACGTTCACCCAATGTTTGCGAGTCAAACTGCATTATGGGAGCCACAACCCTACCGTGTTATAACCAATTCCGCACTATAGCAGGTCGCGTTATAAACGTGGGGTAGTACTGTATATATTCTGAAGAGCTGGCGTCATAGAATTGATGCTATTCTAACTGCAATTCAGCATTTCTAGGCAATAAGACAAAGGTGAATGAAGGAAGATGAAGGTATCAAGCATAAAATTTCCATCCCTAAATTAAAAGAGTGCTTATGCTTAACTTAATCTACTGGAACATCCCCTTTTCCGGACCAGATCAGGCGCAATGTACTTTACAATGTCCAATATAACTGGATATTGTAGATCAATTTTCAAATCCTGACTTTGTGTGAATAGATCTATATAATTTGGTTAGTTCTTTTCATCCGTTTGTACTACGAAACAGTTTTTTTTTTTTAAATTAAATAAATAAAATAAAATAATAATAATAATAATAATAATAATAATAATAATAATAATAATAATACAAGAAAGTTGCTAGTGGGATTTCCTCCATGTGTGGCAACTACCTGTTGAAATTAAACCTGCATTAGAAATGCTGGAAGAGATTTATCCAACCTTTCTTCTTCTTCTTCTTGTCTGCTTTCCTCAAGCTGCTGAAGCCTTCAATGTGAGAGCAGTGCAGTAAAGGAAGGCATTCAGGGCAAAACCCAGAGAGCACACAAAGCAACAAGAATGTAGAAAACAACACATCAGTGTTGGGACTTAATAACAACGACTCTGCCATGCTAAACTGCTTGAAGGTTTATGAACCGACAATATTAATTCACTACTTATTAATAGCAAAAACACAACAAATGAATAATGCCGTTTCCTCAGACCTGTAACAACATCCAACAGTAAAAAGAGTTTGGAAATGGTGGCCTTTTACAGTACTTCACATGGTTAACTGTGGAATTTAAGTGAATATTGTCCATCCATGAATTATACAGTAAGCTTGGCTAAAGCATGCTTCTGTTTTAAGAAGACTAAGGCTAGTTCCACATAATATAACCGATATCGAGAACCATACTCAAATACGGTATAATTACAGCTTCTGTTTTTCGGTTTTTATTCATTTCATTTTTCGGTGCTTTTTTTCAGCTATTTTCAATTTTATGTAAATCGGGTTTTTTTATTTTTTCTGGGCTTTCGCTTTTTATTTATTGGATGAAATTATTTCGTTTACTTTCCAAAATTCTTGAGCTTTTTTTTGTCACAATATGTATTAACTCGACAGTGCTTGCACACTTAATGTACCTTCTTTCCTTTGCTTTCTTCGGCAACGAAATCTTTATGATCACGGGCATATTCTTCTGAGGTTTCTGTGTGTTTAGACAATTTTTTTACATTTCTCGTAAATTTGAAAATTCTGTTTTACGTTCCACAAGCGTAAATACTCCCTATGGAACTGTATCTTTAACTCTCGTGAGAAAGAACACTCCTCCGCTCTAATTGTAATATCGTTTTCTTGCACGTGTCACAATCCTCCAATAGAAATGTAGGAATTTGCTGTCACTCAGTAGTTAGGGTGGGTTTATCGTATTCAGAATGTCAGGAAGGGGGGACTTCCATTGTTTTTTTTTTTGTAGGCTACTGTATTTTATGTATTTCTCTCACAGGAAACAGGGTCAAGTCAACGAATTGAGTAACCATTTCCAGTGTTTTTCTGGCGTTTATTGGACATGAACTGATTTTTTTGTTTGTTTATGTTTTACCAGTTAAAACCGAAAATTAGAAGCCTAAGCCCTAGCTACAATTAAAAAGCTCAAAAGCTCCCACACTGAAGTACTGTTTCATGTTTAGTTGGACTTAAAGAGTAAGTAGCAGGGTTTCCGAAAAATATAGCATTCTACAGCCCCACGTGTTGCTACAACTGTTTAAATAACATACCTGTAATTTTTATTTTACTTTAACATCTTGACAACTTTTTCCGAGATGAAAGTGAGAAGTAAAAAAATCTGATAAGTGGCAGGAATCTGGGATCCACTGCTGTGTTGGATTTTTTGCTCAGGAACCCAAACTGAGTGAAGTTAAGATTCATAATAATAATAATAATAATAATAATATAATAATAATAATAATAATAATAATAATAATAATCCTAAACATTGAACCTACAAAAGAAACCACACAAAGTATGTTCAGTGTGGGCACACAAAAGGCAAGAGCTCCTGAACTTGAGACATAGACAGGCTTTGTATAGGCGGTTTGATCACGCCACAAATACGAATTTTATGCTACGAAGTATTGTTCTTTGGGCTTGTGTTATGATTAAATTGTATACAGTGAAGTGTATTGACAGTGGTTCTTAACTCCTTCAGGCTCCTTTTCTATTTGCAATGTTCTTGCGCCAAACATATCAAAGAGCATTTTGAGATATTGGAGGAGACACAAAAAATTGGGTTCGGTATTATACTATCCACACTTCTGACAAGCCACACTACTTGATGTGCTCTAACTTAGAACCTAACTAGTACAGTTTATAAGTATTTACTCATAAACCTTCAAAAGCATTTTGCATGATAACATGGCACACAGAATAAAATGCATACTTCCACAACCAACACAAGAACAATCCCTGTATATACTTGTTCTTTCAGTCTGTGTCTAATTCAAAGCCAATGTGGCAATTTTCCACATCACATACCTTTTGTGCATATAACGCATTCCCAAGACTCGCTTCATCACCTACAGTATACCTACCAACAACGACTAGCACACTATATTATACTGTATGCATCTTGACTTTCAAATTCTGTTTTCAAAAAGCAGTCATACTACAATAACATTCAGATTCAACATGCAAAGTCTTACCTTTTCTTTTTCTTTTTCTCAATCTTCTTGAGTTTTAGCAAATCTTTCTTCGCCAGTTCAATGATTTCTGTGGCTTCTTTCTCTGGCTCCATCACAGACGTGGAAAATGAAGCTGGCCCACCAAAAAAAGGAGATCTTGAGGAGGCTCTTGAAAGATTTTTTCGAAGATGCTCGTTCACAGCCTCACTTTCTAACAGCTTAGCCCTAAGAAACAAAGCCTGCGTTTAAATCTTCAGCACTGATGAAATGTCAAGGGTGCAGGAGTGAAGCAGGCATGCCAATTATATCTCATTTTTATTGCGAATAATAAAATATTCTTTTCTTCTAATTTAACAGTTTTAACAGTTTGCAAGTCACAACATTAAAAGGACATGTGGGTCTCTGGTACGACAGAAACGCTTCACCATCCCACTTATTTCTGATGCCAGATGTTCCCTCAACTTTGCCAAATTAAATTTCTCAAGGCCCTGTATAGAACAAAGTGCGGAACAAAGGGCTAGCAAATATGTCTTCTTTTACTGTGTATATAGTAAAATCTGGTAATTAAGGACAACTCAAAGAACTGATAGGCAGGTGAATATGCACTGGGAGTCACCAGTGAAGCCAGGTGATCCTTAACCCTTTGCGGTCCTATGTCGGACCAGGACCGACATTACAATTTTTCCTTTCCGGTCCAACGTAGGACCCTGTCCGACATCATCAAAAAGACGTCAAGCACAAAAAAGTGGGAAGGGCGGAAAAAGCTCTTTTCGAAAGTTACCGACTCACTCCGACTTTTTAGGCTTTTTTTTTTTGACTCGCCTAGACTCGTTATTCGTAGCAGGGAAGTCTTTATATTTGTCGTCCATCGACGAAAAGTAAATCTTACAAACAGGATAGCTGCTTCCTCATCCAGTGCTCAAAGAAAAACACAGACATTTGCCGAGCTTTTTGAGATGTTACAGTACTAAAATAATGACTTGGATCGCATTATTGAGGAGTTTGGTGATAAAAAGTATGTACGTTGCGAAGAGGTATGTGATAAATACAGCGAACAAGGAGTGCGACAGGGCTGGAAATGCAGTAAGGAGTGTTCTGTTGATATGCAATGCCTTTTAAACCTGTTTTACTGTGAATAAAATTACTGGCCCGCCACGTGGTGGTGAGCGTTATGTTGACTGTTTCGTTGTTCAAGCTAACCGGTGGGGTGGTGGAAGTATGATGATGTGGGGAGGAATCTCCTTTAACACAAGAGTTTTGCAAAAAAACTGCTGAAATAAAGAACTGTAGACATTTATTTCTTGCAACGTTTTATCCTCATCCACAAGAGCAAAACTTTTGCTACAAGAGACTTTTCCTATAATTATTTGTTTTCGAGAAATTTCTATAAATTAAATTTCCATTGGGGCACATACTGTTATGTATTTACAATGCTTCACCATGGATGCTTTACTACACTTAAGTATAGTGATTTATGACAGATGTGTTTGCGCTGCTTTCACAATACTTTTTTCACTAAACTTTGCAATGCTTTAACATGGTTTTGTGGACATTTTTAAACACGTGGGTTTACCTGAGGTCTTCTATTTCTTTGATGTAATTCTTTATCATGTTGCCTATTTCTTCATTTCCTTCACCTGAACAATTAAAAAGCAAGCTATTATCAGCAAAAACACAGATTTTTATCTTTTTGGAAGAAGAAGATAAAAAAGAATACATAATTTGTCAGAACACATCTGGAGAGAAAATCTTATACATGCTAATCTAAAATAGGATGTTGCAAATGACCACTGGTGACATCTTGCTGTCCCACTTTCATTATCCACAATTACAGAAGAAAATTTCAGCCTACCTGCATTAGCTAGCACCTGGTTAGCCTGGTCACTCAAGAGCTGGGTGAGTCTAGCTCTCTGTGCATCAATGGTCTCTTGCATAGCTTTAATCCGAATTCTCAGGTTGTTGCTCTCCGTCTGGAGCATTGAGTTCTCATGGAACATGTCATTAACACTATCCATTCCATCTTCTCCTATTATTCTTTTACCCTATCGTTTGTGAAAAAGAATGTCAAGTTACTGAGGATACCCAGGGTAGCACCCTAATTAAGATGCAACATACAGCAATCTTCAGCAATAACAACAAAACTAGTAGTTGGTGGACTACAGCTGTTAAATGCTGAATATGTGTGTGGCCCAGTCTTTAATTAATCCCTGTTTTTTAAAATGAATATTACAAAACAAGAAGAAAGTGCTTATGGGGTTGAAGTGGCTGGGAGGGGGTTAAATTCCTCCCTGCAGATACACGTGGGAACATGGTTGTAGCCGTACACTGAATAAGTGGTGATTAATTAGGCTCCAGTCACAGGGTATAAAAAGTAGAGTTCATGTTGGTGAGTTCATGCAGGAGAAGGTGATGGCTGGTGTTGGTGTTGGTGTTCAGTGTGTTTCATTGAAAAGCGACAGCTCAGCCTTAAACAGCCATATTGAAAGTGTCTGTATTGTTTTGTCTATTATTGTATTGTTTCTTTTGGCCACCATGCCTGATTGTTTTGTTCCTGTCTTGTTTGTTGTTTTTATTATTATTATTATTATTATTATTATTAAAGTGTTTAAACTTGCAGCTTCTGTCTCTGGGTCTGCTTCCTGCCAGATACCAGCCTTGGCTGTGACTCTATCCTTAGCACAGGTATACACTGATCAAATCAGCCCCTAAGTTGTAGAACTCTAGTTCTGTAAGCGGTGTTTCTCTACTTTAACCCATTAAGTGCCACTTTCCTCATTTGAGGTCAGGCTACTTTGTAATTTTTAACTGGCATCTACCCGCTATTTTAATGTTCTCTTTAACTATATTGTTATGACCACGTACTCTAATTTTGTTAACCGCAAAAATTAAGTCTAAATGTAATGTATCAAATTACATAAATACAGCTTGTGTTATGATTTTTTTTTTTTTAAATAAATGTATTTGGTACTTAATGGGTTTAAAAATAAATAAGTGAATCAAAATCTGGAGTATGTGTTAAGCTTAAAATAGCAAAACAGTTCCAGTGAAATGCCACTATATATTTTTTTTTTACACTAGTGTTCCATCTAATGAAGCAGTTAATTACTATTCCCTTACCGTCTTGTACTCCATAAGCTCCATCTGCAGCCGTGCAATCTCAGTCCGAAGAGCACTGATCTGCTGGCTGGCCTTGTCCTGGTTCACCATCACTCTGTTCTTGATGTTTCGGGCTCGGTTCGCATACTTCAGCGCGTTCAGGGTTTCCATGAAATCTCTGTCAGATGGGCTGATACATGCTATCATAACGGTTTGGCTGCAAGTTAAGGAAACAATATTTGCTTTACCTCACATAATAGAAAACATTCCCCTGGTTGTTTGATTTTTACTGCATTTGGGAAACAGTTTCTTGGACTGCAGTTCGTGATTGCTTCTGCTGTTTGTTGTTTAAATATACACACCTATTTCCTCCAAGTGAATCCTGCAGTAAGCGGGTAAGCTTAGAATCTCTGTAAGGCACATGAGAGGACTTCTTACTTTTATCTCCAAGTGCGCTGATAACATTCCCAAGTGCTAACTTTAATAAGGAGAAGAAAACAGGGTTAGTTAAAATGCTTACAATTTTTTTTGGATTGTTTCTGAAACCACCTGATCATTCCAGCATACGTTTACCAATTTTCAAGGATTTGTTTCCTTCATTTGTGGTTGATGATAGACAAACCATATGTGATGGAGAAATTGTTTTATGGGTAGGTGTCAAAACAACTTGTGTAACTCATATCCCACAGTGTGAGAAAGCATCTGAGGCTTTTGAAAATGGCTGATGTGACTACCTTTGACCTTTTTCTCATGCAAGAGATGTCTAAGGCAGTTCTTTCTACCATAAAACTACTGGCCTGCAAATGGTCAAGGTAGCCCCCCCCCCCCCCCCCCCCCCCCCCCCCCCCCCCCCCCCCCCCCCCCCCCCCCCCACCCCAGTGGAACTTTACCACGGTGACTCTTCTGCTTGAAAGACCCATTCGTAATTCAGTATAACCCAAGTCCTGACACATGAGTTACTGATGACACTCTTAAGGTTTGTCTAAAAGTACCATCAAATACAGCACACATAAACAGTATGCTCTTTTTCAAGACTATCCACCCCCCCCCCCCCCCCCCCCCCCCCCCCCAAAAAAAAAAAAAAATTACATAAAAATGGTGATTGTGCTTACTACCTAGTCACAAAATTTATAAAATTAATGGAGTCTGCAAATATCTGAAAGCTGTTAAACAGGTCATTTTAATTTTATTAAGCAAGGTAGTTCAATTTACTATACATGTATTGGAGACATGAAATCTGTTTCATTTGCATGATTACTGTACTTTGTTGCTCCTTTCTAATTGTTACATTGACTGAATTTAATGTACAAGGCTATTCTTCATGGAGTCATATGTGAAATACAGTAATAGACTATAAAAACCAGCACACTGAGAATTTTGCTTACATTGTCTGAGGGGCCTGTGGAGGGCCTACTTGTTAGTACAAGAAGTTATATTTTGGAAACTACAAAAAAATGCAGTCCAAATTCGCAATGAAAGTGAGTAGTACTGTGTGACAGGCAGAATTTTTCAATCTAGTTGTATTTATTTTTTATGTTTACAGAAACTTTTTTGTATGGTGCTGTATGAGGTTCTATTGGCTTTTTGGAGATTTCTCTCAGATATTTGTACAGTATCTCAAACAGATTTTTAGACATATTGTATTTTTTAGAATAAATTGTGTAATAAAGTATATCAAATAAAAACCAGTGAACAGTATTTTATGTAATGGTAAGTGGTACTCTATACAATTTACCATTCAAATGAATCACCCATGATGAACACTTCTGTTTTTTCTGTTTTAAATGATACGCATTTCACACTAAAAACATATACACTGAAAAAAATAACCACAGCTTGTTGACTCTCTACTGCCTTTTAAATGATTTAATCCCGTGTGCTGTTTGAGTGACACGCATGCTAACAGGATCCCTTTATCTCACCCAAATGTGTAACACCATGAACTCTGACAAAAGTGACATCTCTGGAGGCTGTAGTACTATTTCAGGAATGCATGTACATATTTAAATCTCGATAGAAGTGTCAGGTGAAATGACCAAGCAAGTGAATAACCTACCTGAAAGGGTGTTTAAAGCATGATTTCTTTAACCTAGTACAGTACCTGATTTCTTGTTTTTTTTAATGAAAATACATGTGTGTGTTTTTTTCTGAACTGGACCTTTGATACCTACGGTACATATTGAAATAAAGGTAAGATAAAGTTGTTTTTTTACTATTATTTTTTAGCTACTATAACTTTTAAATTATACCAGGTGTTTTTATATGCCTCTAGAAATTTTCTGAACTAGTCTAAACTAGTTTTCCAATTCATCCAGTTCTTTGCGGTTTGTCCCTACCCTACATTAATCTCTGTGTACAACCTGAATGCATTAATCAGCTTTTTGCTTTTGCGGATCTGTTCACTTTTCATCTTGCTCATGTGCAACTCACCACCTTGAGCAGCTGATGATATAATACTCAGTCTTTTGTTTTTTTGGTGCAGAGACAAATGTGATATAAGACAAATCACAAATTAACAAAGCTAACATATACATGAACAGAATACCCGTCTATCTGTATACAATCCAACCAAATACAGACACTGTTGTAAAATTGATTACAAATTAAATCCCAGTGGCTTTTGAAGTATTCTACAAATATACAGTATGGATATATGAAACTACCACTAGATGTTGCTACAAGTTTGCCATCAGTTTGTCTATCCACTTCTTGGTGATTTATTGTGGCACATCTTTTCATACATGAATGCATTTTTGCAGCTGTTTTTATATAACATCTCACATTAAACAGTATTTTGTTGGTAAGTGTATCATAAACAATGCAGTGTATTGCACACCTAAACAAAAAAGATGGAACATTTTATTCATTCAGCACAACAAATTATACCGTCACATTTTTGAGTGTGCATAATTTCACAGACTTCTACATAGTGTTCTTTCCATATTTTAAAACATGTACATCTTTGCTGTAAATCATGTGATGCAGTTGCAGTTGCAAATCCAGCTCTCCAATCAAGTTGTTCCTGTTCTGACATGTCACTTTTCACAGGTCACATTTTAGCCCTTGACTCTTCCTTGACAGCAAGCATTTCGCTTCAGGAATTTCTAAACAATAGGCAACCAAAACACCAACTAATACAGGCTATTGAGCTAGGCTTGACTTTAATCTTACCAGCCCACAATTGATTGAAATTCCTTCCTTGGCTCTTTCCCCTGTTGCTCCTGTTCTCTTTAATCTCTCTGAACCCGCCAGGTCAACAAAATGGAATTTGGCAGTGAGGGTTTCAAACTCATTCATCTGGGAAGATCCATCCATTATCCTGTTATCTGTCTCATTATCCTGCTTTAAAACAAAACGACACTGAAGTCTACTGCTGTAGTTTAAAAAACTAAATGGTGAGTTTTTTTTTTATTTCCAAATATGACCTTTTACAATCCTTTTATATATATATATATATATATATATATATATATATATATATATATATATATATATATATATATATATATAATCAACAATCTGGGTTTTAATTAAATGTAAATAAGGGATGTTGCAATTCTAAGACTTCACTACAAACGAACACTGCAAATATTAAACCAGGACACGTACATTTTCTGCATTCGCACAAACCCGCACTTGACACAAGTGGATAGTGAAGATGGCATGAGAACGAGAGCTCTGGACGTTCATCCGAGTGCTGGCTGTGGTACGAGACAGGGCACCGAGCTTCAAGCACTGAATCATCTAAAAAATAAAATATTAACAATTAAAATAATAATCGCATATGCTGGTACCTCATTTAAACTGTACCTATTTCTGGACCACAATACAACTTGCATTCTGCTAATAATCATGTTACATTTTACATTTATACAAACACATAGTGGGCCTTAGTGTTGCTTTTTAAAAAAAATTAAAATCTTCTCTAACTTTGTTAAAATAATTAATAGCTATTTTACTACATGGCACTGAAAAGTACAGTATACTAAAAGAAAACACATTTAAGTAAACTGCTATTCAATTCCAGATAAACTGAGAAGCCATATGGATGAATCACTGTACAATTAAGAGAAGCAAATACAGTTTTAAAAAAGATTTTTCTTAAAACGTCAGATGTGCTCATATTTGTTCAGGGTGTCTGAGGTCACAGTCAAACTGTTCAGAATTACAAAGTTAACTCAAACGCAGTACTTACCTCTGCTTCTGTGTTCACAGTACGTGTTGTAACACCAACAGTATAAATTCCCCCATTAGCATCTTCATGTATTTTGATGTGTGATTTTTGCTTCCTTAACTCAATGTCCCGTGTCGTGTCAAAAAGATCCAGTACTTCTTCATTATAAAGCTAAGGAGATATATAAAACAAAAAGGTTTGTCACTATGAACTTACAAATAAAAGAGGTTGCAATACTTAGTAACTTAAGACACTCGGCATATATTTTAACATCAGTCAGTTTTGTGGAGATTATATATATATATATATTTTATTTATATATATTTTTCTGAGAAAAAGGTAGCCTCTTAAATCAGTTTAACATTTTTTAATTTTGGATCGTCTGAAAATGAGTAAGCTTGCATTAGATGTTATTTATTCAAAACTTTGTAACTTCCAAGTTGAAAACAGTTCTGCTAAGGTTTTATTGCTGTTAATTTTTCTTAACACAAACTCCTACTATCATCAGCTATTTCAAGGGCCCCCAACAACTGTCTCAGACAGAACACCAACAGCTGTCAGAAGCACATGTCAGAGGTTAAATTTAAATAAGGATGAGGAGAGGGGACAATAAATCATCACACACAAGGAAACAGTACCAAATATAAATAAGACTTTGATTGTTCACTAATAGCTTTCCTTACCTCAAGGAACTGTGCGTTGACTTTGAATTCCGGGGGTGGCAGTCCTTGCTCTATGGCCGCCTGCTTCCGCTCATCAATTCCTTTATAGAGGTGCTTCACAGCCCGGGGGATAATCCCAAGCTCATGCTCTCCAATGCTGACATCAAATCCTGTCCCCATGGTGTAGGTCTTCCCTGCACCAGTCTAAAACACCAAGGGCATTTTATCTTTTATTCCTACAGCACACAGAAATATTCATCTACCTTGCATTCACTCAAATCCAATGAAAGAATGACTGGTCAAATGACACTGTTCAAAATTATGCTGCACTGCTAAGCAAATGCCAAGTTGATCTCAGGAACTTCTCAGTTCAGCTGTTAATATTAGCTGAATTGTTTTTATTTTTTTTCAAAAACAGTTCAAAGGACTCTCTCAGGTTTTTAAAACTGTTCATAGCCCAGTAAATGCACTCTGTGTGGAGTGCAGGATGTGCCCTATAGCCTGGAGGTTGCCGATTTGGGTCCAGGCTATTCCACTGCTGGCCATGGACGGGAGTTCCCAGGGGGGCGGCACACAATTAGCCGAGCGCTGCCCGATGTGGGGAGGGCTTAGGTCGGCCAGGGTGTCCTCGGCTCACCATGTAGCAGCGAACCCTGTAGACTGGCCTGCCTGCAAGTGGCCCAGAGCTGCGTGGTCCTCCGACACTGTAGCTCTGTGGTAGCTGCATAGTGGGCCTGCACAGCGAAAACAAATGGACTGCTGACGACACACGTTTCGGAGGACAGAAGTTTTCGTCTTCATTTCTTATATATAGATAGACGGGTTGCAGTAGTGAGCCAGGCTTCAAATTGGGCATTTCAAATGGGGATGAAAATGGGGTAAAAATAAATAAATAAATACATTTATAATTTATAAATAAACAAATAAATAAATAAAACAGCAGCAAAGAAATACAGAAATCCTTTACAGACTTCTCATCCAATTACTATTGTCAACACTATTACAAACACAGCAAGCCGAAGCAAGAAAGACAAAGATTCCAGACTGAAGGGGACAGAAAATAGTCTAATGGCAACATGTTTTTGGAAAATATTATAATTTTAAGGGTTAAAAGTATTAAATGCATACTACAGAAGCTTAATAATTGGTGGCACTATTCCCTTCTGTTACTGAGGTAACAGCTGAGAGGTTATAGACAGGCAGGTGTCAGTGTTTTACTTGTTACTGGGGTAATCCCTGAGTAAGCGGGCTGACAGGAGGGGAACAGACAAGAAAGATCACCACAAGAGAGGCCTAGTGAGGAGAAAAGCAGGTCTGAGAAGAAGGAAAAGATTAGACGCAGTAAGAAGTTTATGGAAAGGGATGAGTAGAAAAGCATTTTGACTGGGGACAGGTTGCAAGGGAAATCTGAAGCAGAAACTGAACACTGGAATAATAAAGGCAGTACTGCAAGAAATCTTATGGGGTCTAAACTTCCACCATTTGACCATGGGTTTAATGTATCAGAGCTCAAATAAATGTATTTGTTAAAAAAATAAATAAAAAATCCATAAAAGGCAATATAAAAAACCCAGACAAACTTTTGACATCTCTGAAATGCAGTGTGCAAACCGACTCTTTTTTTAATGTTATATTTTGTATGTTGGATTCCTAATCCAGCGAGAGAGAGAGAGAGAGAGAGAGAGAGAGAGAGAGAGAGAGAGAGCACTCTGGAAAAAATTAAGAGACCACTGCAAAATTATCAGTTTCTCTGGTTTTACTATTTATAGGTATGTGTTTGGGTAAAATGAACATTTTTGTTTTATTCTATAAACTACTGACAACATTTCTCCCAAATTCCAAATAAAAATATTGTCATTTAGAGCATTTATTTGCAGAAAATGACAACTGGTCAAAATAATGCAAAGAAAATAAGTTCATATTCATTTTTAAACAACACAATACTAATGTTTTAACTTAGGAAGAGTTCAGAAATCAATATTTGGTGGAATAACCCTGATTTTCAAGCACAGCTTTCATGCGTCTTTCACATTGATGTTGGGTGACTTTATGCCACTCCTGGCGCAAAAATTCAAGCAGCTCGGCTTTGTTTGATGGCTTGTGACCATCCATCTTCCTCTTGATCACATTCCAGAGGTTTTCAATGGGGTTCAGGTCTGGAGATTGGGCTGGCCATGACAGGGTCTTGATCTGGTGGTCCTCCATCCACACCTTGATTGACCTGGCTGTGTGGCATGGAGCATTGTCTTGCTGGAAAAACCAATCCTCAGAGTTGGGGAACATTGTCAGAGCAGAAGGAAGCAAGTTTTCTTCCAGGACAACCTTGTACTTGGCTTGATTCATGCGTCCTTCACAAAGACAAATCTGCCCGATTCCAGCCTTGCTGAAGCACCCCCAGATCATCACCGATCCTCCACCACATTTCACAGTGGGTGCGAGACACTGTGGCTTGTAGGCCTCTCCAGGTCTCTGTCTAACCATTAGACGACCAGGTGTTGGGCAAAGCTGAAAATTGGACTCATCAGAGAAGATGACCTTACTCCAGTCCTCTACGGTCCAATCCTT
>NC_054540.1:20441553-20476553 GCF_017654505.1 Polyodon spathula | reverse complement strand
CTGCTTAAGAAACGTTAGCTATGGAAAAACAAAAAAAGTGTTTCTGGACACAATTATAAAAAAAAACCATGAGCTATGTCTGTATGAGATCCAGGCTGATGAATACTGTTCATTCTGCCTATGCCAAGTGTTCTAATGGAGATAGCAGAACAAAGTTCCAACGTGCTACTTCTGTATCTGTTGGTTAGGTTATCAGTTATCATTACATGCAAAACTACAACGGGTATGTAATTCAATATGTTAATGTAACATTATTCAGCAGGTTTCATTTGACTTTATGAAGCTAAAGTAGTTAATTCTATAAGATAATACAAAATTTTTTGGCCTTAGCTAGAGTTTTTAGGAAGACCAAGCCTGACCCTGGGTCAAAAGCTGGGTCACCGAGATCTGACACCTACAACTATGAAACAAAATCTGCTCTCTTCTACCGTCGATTTATGATTTGGGTTAACATATTAAATCCTGTCTATTAAAAACAATACATTACAATAGGCACAACTACAGTGCTCTCTACTTATAAATCTATGAGGTTAAAACCCTCTGTACAGTATCAAGATGCTACCAGGACATTAATAATTCAGGGTTACTCAGCCTTAAAAAGCCTTTTACTGAATAAAAATGGGGACAAAATCAATTTATTTAACAGCAGCAAAGCGTTGTATAGAGCAAGCTCTATTGAAAAAAATGTCTCGAAAACCTTCTGCTGTTTTATTTAAATTATAAAAAAATTTAAAAAAACATGGTTACTGTGCTATATAACATTTTTATACAACATGTGCATGTTTTATTCCATGTATATTGTTACCTTTAATATAACAGGACTTTCAACCAAACATAAACAAGTAGCTATGGTGATGCTACCAGTAAATTATGCAAATTGGAACCATCGAAGGTTCGAACACTCGAAGGTCAAAATGTACCCTTTGTTGCAGCCCTACAAAATAGTCTAGATGTTTTCAAAGTGAAATACTGTTCTGTTAAGAAAGCATTTGCAAATTGGGAACGTGCCAGAATGACTTAGCAAAAATATAATTTCAGAGCAGAACAACCAAAAGCTGAAGGGCAGACAGGGAGTCCTTTTTAATACTGGAACAAACCCAAATTTCCGATGTTTTAACCTTTAGTACCTTACTTTACTATAGACAGGTGTAATAACTAATGGCATTAGGCTGAAGTCAGACCAGCTCTGGAAAAATTGTTACCGGCCACGTTACTGTACTTGAGGAAAAAAATATTAAAAGGTAATAACTCTTTCAAAAAATGAAAATTACTGCTGACACTGCAAGAAGGACATTATTTAAACAACTGTATGCAGATTTTGTTCCAAATCCATTCAAAGGTAACACTGAAAACAGTGTTCACAATGGCTTGGCTCCAAGCCATACTGATTTTCCATCCCCTGCTTAATGAGGAAGCAACCAAGCCTTTTGCTCAGATGAAGCAGTTTATTCAAAGAATGTAACTGAACAATATAAAATGGTACACAGAACAGTATACAGTATGCATTCAGGAGGAGACAGACGTAATGAATAGGAATAATTTAAAAATATTCGTTTTTTAACTAAGTAGTTTTTTTTTTGTTTTGGTGTACAGTAAGTTAATTTGCCTGCAGGGTTTCATGGAAGAAGACTTGCATTGTAAGTTGTATATATTGGGTGGAACTTGCAATTTGATTTGGGTGTTTTGTAGCAGTTTAGAACTGCACTAAAAGACAAGTGAATGTTTACTGTATATCCATGGTAAAAGGACACAGGAAGATTGTACTCATTGAATCCAAACAAAGAAATGAAAAGCATTTTGTCATATTAGCACTACCGTCTTCCTCCAAAACAGAAAACTCTGCCAGACCTGCCTACTCCCTCTCTATAGACATGTGAAGTAGGTGGAGCTGGCACACAACTTTCCAGTATGAAAAGGTCCATATCATATATATATATATATATATATATATATATATATATATATATATATATATATATATATATATATATATATATATATTTTATATTATATTTTTTTATTCATTCAAAGTACTTTTTTTACTGTAATGACATTCAAAGCTACTTATTCTTTTACTTTTCTATATTTCTTGTGGTTTAACTTGAAATTTCTCTGATTGTTAGTAATAAAGCTTCATTGGTTGACAGCTTTTGGACAAGACGGCACCAAAAAATGAAAATGCCTAACAGGTAACCAGACTCACTGTACCCACCAACTAAACTGCTTCAGAACTATAACATGATAATGTTAACATCCACCAGGTTGCTTGTCATTACCTTTTCATGTTTACAGCTTGCATTTGAATGAAAGATTATGATTGGGTTAATGTTTTGTCATAATATGTTTAGAGTATTTTGTTATACACACTAAAACTCACTTTGCCAGTGATTCAGACAATTCAAACACTGACCGTGACTGGTCTGACAAGCTTCGAAAAGCTAACGTCAATGAAAACTGAGAAAAAGTTAACTTAAAATCAGACAAAGAATGTATTTTATTAAAAAAAAAAAATTCTGTAGGATACATACAGTACACAGTTTCCCTAATTCAAAATGAATAATCTACTTAACAATACTATCTAAGGATGCACATGTGTTTAATCAGGCACATCATCATTCCAGTTTACCATGCAACCATAAAATTGTATTGTAACTGTAAAATCACCACCAGAAGCCATGGGTTTAATCTTTCTGATTTGCGTATGGTACTGTACAAGTACAATACCTTAAAAAACAGAACTCACGTTAAGAGGTTACACACCAGATTTGCTATTGACTACAGGAAAAGGACAATACCTGCAATGCAAACCTCTTAACAGTATGAACTGCTCCAGTAACTGGTGGCAAAGAAATTCATAAGCAAGTATTGTGTGTTATCACAATTGGAAAAGAATCACTCTTGATAAGAGGAAATATCAGTGTGACATAATTATGTATGATAGAAAGATGAGCCATGTGCCCAAAAGATCAGTCTAAACGGTTCTCTAGATCTACTAAAACTGTAAAAGTTGACATATGGACACACAGTATGTCATATACTGTATTGTATAATAAGTGCATCTCCTCCACCATTATTCCAGTACTGGAACGTATTGCATTAAACAGAGTGAGCTTGTTTCTGGACCATCCCCCATGCTGCTCCAATTATTACTGTTGCTCGGGCATGACTTAATGACAAGAGTTCTGTATCTCTGTATAAACAAAAGACCGACATATAAGGCAAAGAAGACAATAGTGACCGGGGAGCTAAGCATCAGAAAGAATCTCATGATGAAGCTGAAAGACCCTTATGCTGGTGGTCTATGAGTGTGTGTAACAATAAAAGCTGAATCCCAATCTCCGATTGTGAAGAGGTTGAAAAGGAGATTTTTGCTTGATTAGGTTGTAAACATGGTAAACAATATCTACTGTAAGCAAAAACAACAACAGAGAATGAGAGAGATGTTACTAAAATGGAATTTGCATAGAAAGCACCCTATTTATAGACCAGAGGGTAACATTTGAAGCTGCATATCAATAACGTAAAAGTTTGGTTTCGTCCAGTAACTGTCTCTATTATTAGCTGATGAATATCTCCTCATAGATTCTTTAACCCACAGTCAACAGTAGCCATGTGCACTCATTTTCTTTAGCTGCAGCTGGCAGATGTAGGACTTTAGTATAATCTTGCCGGGGATAAATTATTTCAAGCTCAGTGAACAAAGAAGTAGTTGTACTGTAGTCCCAAAGGAAACCTTGCCAAGACTGCCTCCTCTTAGCAGCCTTGAGGAGGAAGAGGCCAACAGCAAGCAGACAGAGAGGGTGGCTGGATCAGGTGTGGCTGCTGGTAGAGAATGGTAGAGCCCTATGCAGTCAGGCAGCTGGGTGTAACAAACAGATTGTTCAAATAATGGAGAGTAAGCTGCTGTACCATAATATTGCACTTTATAAGCAAACCATTAAAGAGTGTTTTAACACAGAATAATATCTTGGTAAGACATCCATCTGGAATTCAGTCAAAACATAGTACCCATACTGCTGTTCTTAAAGTTATCAATGATATATTAATCGCTTTGGATGATGGGAAATATACAGGTGTTTTATTAGTATACTTATCCAAGGCTTTTGATTCAGTTGATCATACTGTACTCTGCAGAAAAGTAGGTGGCCTGGGAATTAGTGACGGGCTGTGGATTGGTTCAAGGACTACTTAATAAACTGAAAACAAGCAATAAGAGCTGATGGAAATATTTCAATCTTTTTATCTCTGTGCAAAGGGGTTCCTCAGGGTATACACCTGGATATTCCATACAGGCTGTTCAAAGAGATCTGCAGAGTACACCTGACACTGCAAAAACAACTACTCTGAGATAGATTACTGCTAAATAAGACAGACTCAAACCATGTTATTTTGTTCTAATAGGAAGGATATAAAAATCTAGGATGGTTCGTTGACAAATCGAAGGCTTTATCACTGGTATTGCTTAGTTTTTAAAGTTATTAAAGGCATGGTTTCTGATTATCTCAGTACTTTGGTCAAAAGGTCAATACTGGCTACAGTTTGCGATCTCATGATTCTGATAGTTTGGTAGTCCCAAGCATACGGATATGATAGGAGAACTGGCTTTTTGTTATCGACTCCCAAACACCTGGAACACCTTTTCATGGTTTAAGAATGGAATTCGGCAGCCTCTCATTTTCTGGTTATAAAGAGCGGATTCGGGATTTGCTTAAAATGCCTTGCCTTTGCTTTCCTTTTAGTCCACATTGAAGAAAGTTGTTGTTGTCTAAGGCGGGACCCCACAAATATTAATTGTGTTGTTTTATGTATGGTTGTGTCTGTGTATGAGAGGACCCCCTTGTAAATGCGACCTCAGAAATGTGGTAAATGCGAATATTTTCTTGATTATTCAGTATGAAAAGTCAAGATCTGTTTTCAAAGCGAGACTGTGACAGGTGCTGTTTAAAAGGTACAGTGACGTTGTGTATTATTTGACAGTCACTGAACATAATGATCCTGAAAAGAAATAGAGCTCAGCTGAAAGTCAGATGTGATTTACTTGAGCAGAAATACTGTTGCACAGCTGTAACTCTTCTCACGTATCAATGCAGGAATAGCGTTTAGTAAGAAAGTAGAGATGATAGACAAGTATGAGCAACACAATTGAAATTGCAACTGTAACATTTACTCTAAGTTTACGAAGAATAATTTTAGGTCACTGGTTTTGGGCAGGTCAAAATATGCCTATACACAAAAATTCCAGAAGAATGTGCTGGTGACCATAAGGATTTCATTGTGGAAGACAGCAAAGGAAAGAAGGTACAACTTAGGTGTGCAAGTACTGTCGAATTGACAGGGAAAAACGCCCAAGCATTTTGGAAAGTAACCGAAAACAATAATTTCACACAGTATACAATAAGCGAAAGCACTGGAAAAAAAAACAATTACATAAAACTCGAAAATAGCACTAAAACAAACAAAAAAAAAAAGCACTAAAAAATGAAATTAATGGAAAAACAGAAGCCCTAATTAGAATACACCACAATAAAACAGTCTGTATGATTATTGCCATTCCCTAAAAATATTTAAATTATTTTTGGGGTGGGATATATTTAGGCTTACTATTATTCGATTAATATCAACAGTTATTTTAGAAACAATTTACCTTTTTTTTTCAATTCAAGCAGAGAATGGGTAAAATCGACCTTTATGCTTTAAAAAAAAAAAAAAAAAAAAAAACTAGACGTTTTATGCCACTGAAAAACGTCTCATTTATCACATTCAACAGGCAATAAAACCATGGTTATCAACATTCTAATTTAAATAACGTTTGGTCACAGCTAAGCTGTACATTTAAAAATGGTCTCAAAAAAACGTAGTAAACGCAGCATATAAAAGTGCATTACACATACATTTATAGCATAAATTTACGATTAAAAACAATATGCACAGAACAAAACATTAGACAGCTGAACATAACAAACTTGCACTTATTATTCGGAGTCTGAGCTCCCCTCTCCTGCTTCAGCACAGTCGTACTCAGAGTCACTGGAAGGCAAGGCAGACGCTCGTCCTGCCACGGAGACTTCAGCCTTCAGCCAGGATATTATGCCCAATATTCATTAAGTCGTTTTCGCGTTTTGAATGACAAGCGCTGTTGTTGGCAAGTGAGAGCATTCCAGCACACGAGATCTGTCAGAACAGGTGAAACTACAATACTAACGAACCACTGAGATGAGTGACAGCGACCCCCAGCCATTCAGAGCGGAACGGAGACTGGACAGGCAGCAAGAATAAAAACTACACAAACTAGAGATGATTTCTATTAGCGAGTGTTTATACCGACGTTTATCGTATATAAATTTATTTCAGTTGAACTGTTTTTTTTTAGGAATTCGACGTTTAACTAGTTTTACCAATTCATATCGAAAGTAGCAAGCCGAGATATATTGTACAGTACAACAAATGGGCCATGAAATACTGTATACATTTATCCTAGTGCCAGTGATTTTAGTGACCTGACAGCCAACTGCAAAAGGGAATCTTGCAGAGATACGAATACAATTCCAAGCCGCATTCATTCACATTCATCGGGTTAACCAGAGTAAATTATTAATACACCACTTTAAAAGAACCTGTTTAATGAGATGGTACAAGTACTGTACTGTAAGGGTATCTTGGCTCCTGTATAATCTTGATATGATTCAACTTTTCAATTAGACTAGCAACAGCTCTTGGATGAGCAAGAATTTGGAAAACAACGTGCTGTATGTTGTCACTTTAATGGAGGTGGCTGCAAGGGTTCTCCTGTTGATAGTTACAAAAACGTATGCCCAGTCATGCATTGACTACCTGTGAAGCCTGACCCCAGCACAGAAAAGTATTCTGGCTTAATGTTTCACAAAATGAGAGTTCTGAAAATGCAGCAGCACTAAACTGAAAACAGCTCTCAGGTTGTATCCTGTCTCTACTAAATTTGCAGAATGGAACATTTCACAAGCTTTGAAAAAGGAGATATCAATAGCATATGGTGCTGTGCAAATACAAACCTTGAACTTTGCCTGCTGCCTTAGAAAAGGTACAATATTTAATAGGTAAAGCTTTAGAATACCATGCAGGCATTACATGGTTGTTTCATTCTTCTCTCTAGTACAGTACATACTCACAAGAATAATGGCAATGATTTTTTTTCCGTCAGTCCCGTATCAACAGGTTAAACATAAACAATGGTCAAAATTGTTGCAGCGCTGAATGTTTCCTGGTGTTTATGTTGTAAGTGTGGTGGCTATATTTAAAACAATGCTGAATGAAGTGTTAGCAATTAGTATAAGTGTTTTTATGCATTATGCATTATGTAATACAGTGCCTATAGAAAGTCTACACCCCCTTGAACTTTTTTCACATTTTGTTGCGTCAGTGCCTCAGAGTTTCATGCATTTAAATGAGGATTTTGTCCACTTATCTACACACCATACTCCACACTGTTAAGGGGAAAAAAGTTTTACTTGGTGTAAAACTTGGTGGAAGCACCTTTGGCAGCAATTACAGCTGTGAGTCTGTTCGGATAGGTCTCTACCAACTTTACACACCTAGATTTGGCAATATTTGACCGTTCTTCTTTACAAAACTGTTCAAGATCTGTCAAGTTCCTTGGGGAGCGTTGATGGACAGCAATCTTCACGTCATGCCACAAATTTTCGATTGGATTTAGGTCGGGGCTCTGACTGGGCCACTCAAGGACATTTACCTTTTTGTTCCTTAGCCACTCCAGTGTAGTTCTGGCTGTATGCTTTGGGTCGTTGCCATGCAGAAAGGTGAACTTCCCTCCCAGTTTCAGCTTTTTTGCAGAGGACAGCAGATTTTCCTCAAGGACTTCTCTGTACTTTGCTATTCATTTTCACATCCATCCCGACAAGTGCCCCAGTCCCAGCCGATGAGAAACATCCCCATAACATGATGCTGCCACTACCATGCTTCACAGTTGGGTGATGTGCTGTGTTGGGTTTTCGCCAAACATAACGCTTTGCATTTAGCCCAAAAAGTTCCATTTCAGTTTCGTCAGACCACTAAACTTTTTGCCACATGGTTATACAATCTCCTGAGTGGTTTTTTTTGCATTCTTCAAACAGGATTCAAGGTGGGCTTTCTTGAGTAATGGCTTCCTTCTTGCCACCCTACCATACAGGCCAGATTTGTGGAGTGCTTGGGATATTGTTGTCACAAGCACACTTTGACCAGTCTTGGCCATAAACGCCTACAGCTCTTGCAAAGTTGCTATTCGCCTCTTGGTAGCCTCTCTGATCAGTCTCCTTCTTGCTTGGTTATCCAGTTTGGAAACGACGGCCTGATCTAGGCAGGGTCTTGGTACTCTCATACACCTTCCACTTCTTAATAATCATCTTGACCATGCTCCAAGGGATATTCAAGGCCTTTGATATTTTTTTATACCCATCCCCTGATCTGTTCTTTTGTTCTCTTTTGAAAGCACCTTGGTGCTCATGGTTTAGTCTTGCTTTCAAATGCACTACCCAGCAGAGGAAACCTACAGGAACTGCTGAATCCTGAAATCATGTGAATCACTACAATTTAACACAGGTGGAGGCCACTTGGTGTGTGATTTAATTCCAGGCTATAAGGCAACAAGAGGTGAAAATTTTGAAAGGGGGTGTAGACTTTCTATAGGCACTGTATGTACAGTAACAGCTTTATGTACTTAACACACCTGTGTAGACAACCTTCACTTGCTATTCTTTTAAATCAAAGGAGAACATTTACCTGTTGTGACAGAGCGAATGAATACAAGTTAACAATCTCTCTCCCGACCTGTGAGGGCACAGTATAACAGGAACAGTGTGCTCTGTACTGGATGGTTCATTCCAAGGCCAGTCATAAGCCAGATATCCAGGAAGGGGGTGGAGCCACAATACCAGAAGTCGTCACCTTAATGCGATAGACTATGTGTCAGTCACGGATTGGAGGATATGTGAATGGCCACGCCACCGAAAGAGGGCGTGACTGAGGGTACTTGGTGGAATTGACCGAGCTATCTTTTCCTTCGTTTTGGTTACTGAAAGGACTCGTTTAGTAAATGCAAGTAATTCATTAATGTGTTTCGTTTTTTGTTTGTTTGACTGTGCTAACGGTTTGTCTTTTGTGACTTGTAGCTGGCTAACACACACTGGGAGCTGTCGCTACTAGCCAGCACCAAAACCCCAACTACACTGCACCACTGTTTCTTGTCTTTCGCCCAACTTCACTCGAGCAATCACTGTCTGGAGAAGTGACTATGTCTGTGTTTGGTGTTATTACAAAGTGTCGTATTATTTCGTGTCTGAAACCATTGCTTTGCACGGAGCGATGCACATGACTGTGTAGAGCCTGTGCTTATTATTTAAGTATTGTTGACACGCAACCCAGCCAAATAAAGAAGATGTTTTATTGAACTTTCAATCTTGTGTATGTTATTCGCAAGCCACTTTGCCACATCTGTGTTTTGTGTTTGTATCTTTAAATAGTAAACATGCACATAATTAATTAAATAAATGCTTTACAGAACACACTAATATCCTGTTTCTATCCCCTGGGATTGAGTTTAGCTCAATAATCAACTCAATCTGTGGCTACAGTCAAGAGAAAGACATTGACCCCCCCATAAGCAGAGAACAATTTAATCTGGTCCTGGATATTTACAATCCTTGAATATCTCTTTTAAAGTTCCAGGAGAAGTAGGTTACTGGAAAAGCTATTCCAGCATATAATGTAACAAAACATAGATAGACTGCACAAATATTATTGAACCGCTACACGTGTTATGATCTATGCCTCTCTTCATGCAACCCAGAAGGATATAACTTACCCTGCTTTTGTTCCCTCATTATTTGCCTACTGGTCTGAACTAGACCGTGAACTGTTGAAAGTAGTAGGTCTACAAAACCCTCTTATGACTTGATGTTCATAACAACAGGACAAAAAAAGTCCTTGTTGAAACGGCTCAATAGTTTAACAGAAAAAAAAACATAACCTTAACAAGTACGGTTACCATAACAATACATTTGTTGAAAAAGAACAGTATGCAACAAAGTCAAAGCTATTAAAAAAGTATTACCCAAATGACTTTCTGACTCCAACAGTTAAACAGGCTCTGACAAGAGTATTCAGCCACTCCAATACTGTATACTGGTACTGGGGAATGAACGGTCACAGTTTATTATTGGAGACAATTTACATGTTTTAAAAGATATGATCAATACCAGATCACTCATTACTTGTCGAATGTTCAAGCTTTTATTTCGTTACTGCTGCCGTGACAAAATCTCATGACTAATTCTAGTTGGTATACCATATTCCTTTGAATTTCAGATGCTCCTTAAAAATAGCCTGTATTTTAAATTCGAGTACAGTATAGTGATGCATGTATTAAAATCGCCAACAAAAGACGTGACTATCTGAGAACAGAAACAGCAGCGTGAATGACTGCTGAGAAAAGACAACAAAGACGCCTTCTTAGTTATTACACTTTGCACAGCACAATAAACAAGCTCTGTGGTTAATCCACAACAACACTGTTTCATGTCAGTTTTGTACGATACAACAGCGTAATTGAGGCTGTATCTTTGTAAATGCATATTTATTTAATGTTTTTCCTCAAATTGAAGGTGGTAAAATTTGGGCTGTGTCTTAAATTCGAAGGAATACAGCAGGTTTTGTCTTATATTTTTATTTGAAAACTATTAACAACAAAAAAAAAAAAACACGCACATGAAAGACATTTTGAACTTGTTTTTAAGTAAGTTATCAACAACACAGCATGATAAGAGTTTACTTTATTTTTTTTAAATCATTGCAATTTTACATTTACAGTGACGTAAAGGTTTGATAACTTGGGGTTTGGATAATTGTTTGATTTTTGAAGTTTCATACTGTAGTTCTAGGGAACAGTGGATCTGGGTGGTAGGGTGGATTGATAATGGGATACAAAGCCTTTAACTTCCTTGCTCAATAATTAGATCCTCGTTCAAATTAATTTAACTTGTCAATGTTATTTTATCTCTCTGGTGGCTGTTGCAGGTAGCCTTGAGTCAAGAAACAGAGGACTCCAATTACCCGTACAGTTCAGTCAACCAATTTCACTGAATTCTGAATAAAAGTAAAAACACAGTACAGTAGGCTATATTGAAGTGCATTTTTAAGGCACAAAAACAGGTGCAACTGTCTAATCACAGTTTTAAACCTACAGTACTGTACAATTACAGTACCCTTTTCTGTTTATTATTGGAAAGCATAATGTGCAGACACATTAGTACTTGAAGTAACCTTTGGGCAACACCTGTTTGATGTGTCAAGCATGGGATTGAAGCAGCCTTAGATTTGTGACTGAGCTGCTCAGCCATGCTTACAGCTCTTTGACGAATTAGTTGCAGATTCGGCTAGCTTGTCCTGGAATCTGCTGCACAGTACATCCAACATTAGTACAGGCCTGAAAAGTATTTTTGAAGCAGTACTTTAAGTAGGTTTTGGTCTTCCCAGTTCTACTGTTTTACATTGTTAGCGCTCTAACAGCCATGTTATTATATTAGTTATTCACAAGAAATCCTTTAACTGCTCACTAGCTGCCAGGACACTTTGCTTCTCCAACAGTATGTTGGAAAAAAGAGAAAGGGTGGAGTATACTGTACTGCTCGGTTGCTATATAATTAGCCCAATTCGTTTAGTGTGCAGTGCTTGCTTTCGTAATCCAATCTAATCACGTCAGGCTGGTCTGTTTATGCTACACTTTAATATAAACATTATGGTGATGACATTCAATATTTATCTGTTTTTGAATTCTTTATGACTTAGTAATATGTGCATGAAAAGGTTAAGGTCAAAGGATGTCATTCACAGTACAGCCTGCCACTGAATCTTGGTGAGCAGAGTATTGTAGCTTGTAATTTCAGTCTGTAACTCTGTTTAAAAAAAAACACAGCTTTCAATAGAAAAGTATATACTTTGGCTGTCATAGTGTCCATTTACCCTTCGAGCAGACACAGTCATGTGACACCAGTGCGCTGACTAGATAGGATTGCTTGAGTTGTCAGGGGGGTTACAGAGGGCAATCCTCGCGGGATTTGGTCACAAGCAATGTGTACATCCACGTCGCCCCGGAAATCACTCAAGCATTACCAATGAAAAACACTGATCCCTCCAAACGTGTTTTACTGGTTGATCTGTGAGCGGAATCTCGATTGAGAAACCGCTGTTTGATTAAAGCACAGAACGTTATCTTGTTATAGAGTAAAAAAAAATCAGATTGCCCATCAGGCAAGCTGCCAAAAAAAAAAAACACGTTCTTCGAGAGATTTTTTTGGTTGTCCCGAAACGTCGGGCTAGCGATTTTGCGAGCCCTGAAAATACTTTTTTTTTTTTTTTTTTAATAAAAAAAAAAAAAATTGAAATTCATGACTTTAAAAAACAAAAGTACAGTGCGATTGGTACAGCGCATAGCTCCTGTAAAGTTGCTTGAGACCCATCGAGGGTGTTCGCACACAACCTCTTTACTCAGTTTTTCTATCCTCGTACACATGGTGCACCCTTTTCTCTTTGCTTAAGTAAAACCCCACACAAGCCTGTACAGGTGTGGTACTACTGTTCATGACAGGTGTAACGGCAGTTCAGTTCAGTTATTTGAGTCACACTAAATCAGATTTATGACTAAATAATTTAAGTTACGCACATGTCAGTGAAGAAGTCTCTATAATAATATGCTTCACAAAAATACTATAGTCCTTGAAAATTATATAAAGCACATAATTTGAAACAAAAAAAAGTCAAAGATGGTTCAACTTTTATGTAGTGTACAGCAAGAACTGTAGCTCAGCTTAAATAGGTCAGAGGTCACCATAAGGTCATTATACATCTTGTTTAGCAGCATGTTACTGTGTGTTACAAGTAACTCTGCTAGTGAAGTTATCCAGGGGAACACTGCTCTTTTTATTGATACTTTTACAAGAAGTATGGGCCAGAAATATCATAGGTTGGTCTGTGGGGGTAAAATCCTAAAACTAGCCTATATGTACTGTGGCACCGACCCTTAAAATTCATGTGAAAACTATATGAAAACCAAAAAAATCTGAGTTCAATAACTGATCAGATTTTAGCTTCATTCCATATAGCCAAAATACAATATTCATTAGAATTACAACAGCCCATTTGAAACTTCAAAGATCATGAAGAATATTAAATGGATCTAAACAGTAGTGGATCTACATAGTGCTGTCATTTAAACAATAAAAATGAGTTATAAAATATAATTTTTATTGGCTACAGAATTATTAAATGAAAATATTGTGGATCTAAGATGTGAATATATTCCATATTGGTTTCAGCCTTGCACGTTGTTTTTTTTAATGAATTCTGAATAATAAAAAAAGTCTGCATTTTACTGTAATTCTAAATACTATGGCCTTTGAAGGTCAATTAGCAAGCGTCTTATCTGGCGATCGGCAAGTGAATACCGTACTGTGCTAACATATCCTCAAAAAAGTGTTTCTGTCAGTTTTAGTTCGAGAACGTTTAATTGAACTAATATGTACAGTGTTGCTATTAAGTACCTGTTTGTATTGTTTCTAAGTGTATTGGTATTAATCATGTGTTTGTACATTCTTTCTAAATACAATTAAGAGGCAGGATAATGCAAAGGATGCCCTTTCTTTCTATTATGCATTTTGTGACAAACTCTTTACTTATTCAAACACATTGTATTATTTTAACATGCGTTAATAAAAAAAAATTGTATAACCCAGTGACAGAAGCTCACGCCCAGGTAAATTATTGCATTATTGCCTCTTTGCTGTGTAACCTGTTTAATCATTTCATAAAGGTAAAATACGTGCTGTGCTGCACATGTAATATGGCAGTTGTTAAAGTTCAAGCTTAAATTTTTAAATTTAAAAGATCACATCGAGAATCAGACATAACAATGCCACGCCATACTTCTCTCAGACTACAGCAACTCCACTGCAGTTTGACTCTGGCGGCCGGAAGCTGACAGCTGGACACCAAGCCTTGTTTTGAGTCTACTGTGAATAAAGTCTATTGAGAATACACCATCGAGCTGAACACTTGGACAACAGTTGGGAAGTTTTAACCACCAACTCTAACGTTTCACACACTAGATACAGTTCCCTAACTTTCAGTGAGATCAATACACCTGCACCTGACAAGCTTTCTAATGTTCTTCAGATAATTTATCAACCCCTAGCGTTTTTCACTTTCTGACTTAACCTACTGTAATGTGTCACTTCTGATACCTGGAATTCCAACTCAGTAAAGAATACCGTCCAACAAGCTCTAGTGAACTGGGGTCAAAGTCTCTACTGTAGTATGAAACAAAGGTCAGCACAAAAGTACTGACCAATCCAACATGAAAAGGTAGCCATTGTTTAGAGAGGTGGTTAGTGTTTAGCTCAGAGATAATGTCACACATAAACTTCCAGGTCCCAACAGTTTTAGGGTGTCCCTTATCACTGAACGCTTCTTGCCGCCATAATAATTTTTGCTGTAGTACATTCAGAATAAAATAACACCTATCAAATAGCAACCTAAATATTCTACATCTGTTTAATTCTAACAAATACTATTTATAACATAATCTTAGTGTAAATATTGTAACCTGGCCAAAATAGAAAATATATTTCAACATTACAATAGTTTAACATTACTAATTACAACTAGCCATCAAGTATTGACATCAGATAAATCTAAGTCAAGTTACTTTGTTTATTCAATAACCTGTAAATAATTCAAAACAAGGACACCTGGTTGTACTTTTATTGGTCAGTGCAAATGCTGCCGTTACTCCATCCATTCACAGAAAGTCAACAATGAATATTTTACATTGAACTACAGTCCAGAGTTAAAAAAATGACTAATTTCCAACTCCAAGTATCTTGCCTTTTCTTACAGTCACTGCATTGTTGTGCTGAACATTTCGTATGTCTTTATATTCATCACAACGTTATACCTTTCTAATTTCAATGTTATCCAAGTTTGGATTACCGTACTTCTTTTAGCACTTGCTATATGCAGCACATGTTTAATGGCTGAAGTAACATATATTGAAAGGCTTCGTTTAGCCGCTTGCTTTTGAGATGTGGGCTATCTTTGGTTACCGTACACTGTTAGAAACATACTGAAAATAAAAACAATTATGAAAAAATGTATAAATATGAAATATGTTGTGCCAGATAAAATTGCAACCAGGCCAATAAAACACTAGCTCAGTAGCCTGAGGGGCAAGTCGTTAACAATCTAAATGTAGAGCCCTGGTATGCAAAACTCATACAATGTGAAAATAGCCTAATAATTTTAAACACAACTCAAGCACAAAAACAGACAGATTGACTCCTATTGTTTTGCAGAAAAATTCTGTAATTGTATAAGATGAAATGAAAAATGCATTAAGTCACAACAGCACAGTATACAACATGAAGTCAACAAATACTGAGATTACATTTTCTATATTCACAGTCCTTTCTCTTAAGGTATATTTAGCAGTTGGACACGATTTTTATACAAACTATCAACTCTTTCTTACAGTACTCTCATTATCAGCTAATAATAATGGCTGCCTCCAGCTGCTCTTAACAGTTCACACAAGTGAAACATGGAGCTTCCAATCTAGGCCTAATTTTTATTTTCGGAATGTTTAGCCTGCAGTATATGTTATTTACTGTTGAATATCTCTTCATGTCAAACAAAGGTAAAAAAAACATACAATACAAGCAAAATCTCAGAAACTATACTTTTTGTTATCCCACTGAGTCTGTACTGTACGTCACACTGATGCATGTTGACGCTTCATCTGTCAAAGCGACTGAGCCAGAGTGAATTCTCCCAGTCCACATTCTAAACTCTATACTATTACTATGCTGCAATTGAGGGTTTGTAGGAAGCCTGACAACCGCTTATCCAAGGCAATCCAATCCTTTTGTACAGTCATAATCAAAACGTACTTAAACCCCCCCCAAACTGTATATCTGCATTGTCAAACATCATTTACACAGGATAATGTGTGTTTAAGAGGACTTTGGTTGAAATAGAATCACAGCTCACCTTACAGTGTAGAAACTGAAAAACAAAAATATAAACACAGATGTATTTTAAGCCAAACACCAACAATGGTAACTATTTTATATTACCAATTTACTAATGAGAAATAAATCATAAAATAAAAAATAAAACAACATCTGCAGAAAAAAAACAGGAGCACTCCAGAGTTATATGATAATAATAAATGTTGTAACTACTGCCTCCTGTCCCAGAAGCTGCAGGTTTTGTAATCAGGGGAAAAGTTATTAAATTGTTGCTGACTGTCTGGCTAGACAAAGCTATCTGGGAACACAGTATGTCCTTGAAAATGAATGTATTAGAGGTCATTATTCTGTCCAAGATGACCAAATTGCCAATGTAATTGTTTCCGATTGAAGACAGACTAAAGCAGGCACTGATGTAATCAGCTCCCCACAGGGCAGATTACACAGGTGGTATTTTCTGATGTCTTAAAAAGAAAATCAGACAGAGTCAAAGACTTTAAAAACTTTTGGCAAGAATACCAATATGTTTGGCATCATATATTTCATTTAAAATAGACAACACTTTTTTTTTTCCTTATTAAAAAGACCAAAAAAAACTGAAACGTTTATTTTCAAATATTCAGCCAAATATCCCAAATGCATCACTAGTCAACTTTCTACACATCTTTAGTAGACTTTTACATTACAAATTGAATGCAATATCATTTTAGCCCCAAGGACATAACTATTTCTTTGGACTTTGCTGTTGCTACTTGTCTTACAAAAAAGGAAATTATTTAAATTCCAATATCTAACATTAAAGAAGTCTTTCATACAAACAGACATTCTGTACTTGCACCTCCCAAAAGATGTAAAGATTTTAAAGGGTTATTATAATTATAAATGTATAATACTGGGTATTGTCGTCTTACTAAATTATGCAGAGAGCAAGAGTGAATTATTTAACCACAGAGAAGCCCAATTTTAAAAGACAATGAGATCAAACAACAGTTAATCAAAAACAAAATCCTCAAGTATGTTCACCCCAACAGTAACTTCTCATTTTTCCAAAGGATGTTGTTGGCTATCAATCACTAGACTCACTCAGGTGTGTCAGACAGAGTTGACAGCTGGTTTAATTACATCCTTTGATCAGGTCTGCAAATATATACAGTTGTAGTCAAAGGTTTACATACCCCAATGGAAACTTATCATTTTTAGAAATTTCTCAAAAACAAATAATTTTGGAAAAATCTTTTGTAGCAAAAGTTTTGCTTTTGTGGATGAGGAAAAAAGTTACAAGAAATAGATGTCTATTATTATTTATTTTAGCATTTTTTTTTTTTTTTTTTGCAGAATTCTAATTCAAAAGTATTCATACCCTTTGATACTATATTGTCTACAAGGTGCTAGAAATTTAAATAGGATAATATAGAATCTAATTCTAGAAAAGTCTAGAAAATTCCGGATTGTAGGTGAACATTCTTAGAGAGTATAAAAGAGTTAGGCATAGGATGATTGCTGTCATTACCAATAAGTAAATATGGGAAAAAGTAAAGAGCTATTTGAAGACCTTCGGCATAAAACATGTATTGTCATAAAGCTGGAGAAGGATACAAGAAGATTTCTAAGCATTGAGTATCCCAGTTGCAACTACTGTTTCTATTATCAAGAAGTACAAGACTCATGGTACTGTCACAACGTTCCCTCAGTCTGGAAGAAAGAAGGTTCTTTCACCTGTCTGCAAGTGAGATTTCAACCATAGGTTGAGTATTGCATGGTGAAGGTCTCAATGGTCGCAGGCCAAGGAAAAAGTCACTCTTGGGAAAACGTCACAAGGACAATCGCTTAAAGCTTGCAAAATGGCATTTGAATGATGGATATGAGTTCTGGCCAAAGATTTTGTGGAGTGAGGAAACAAATATTGAGCACGCTTTTCGGTCACGCTGATAGTTGTTACGTTTGGAGAAAGTCTGGTGAGGTGTACAAAGAAAAGAACACATACTGTCACACATGGAGGTGGTACTATCCTTCTGTGGGGCTGTTTTTCCTCTAATGGCAGAGGAAATTTAGTTCCAATACATGGTAAAATGGATTATATAGCATATCAAAAAATAGTGAAAAGATAATCTGAAACCCTCCACTACAAAATTAGTTTTAAAGTGGAACTGGACGTTCCAACAGAACAACGATCCAAAGCACACATCAAAATCTACTTCAAAAGAAAAATAAAATCAAGGTTCTGGAATAGCCTAGTCAAAGTTCCGATCTAAATTCAATTGAGAATCTTTGGTCTGAGTTGAAGAAGGCTGTGCACAAAAGAAGTCCTTGTGGAACAATTTTGCATTGAAGAATGGTCAAAAATCACTAAAGAATCACGCCAAAAGCTGACAAACACCCTAAACATCTAAAAGAGGTTATTATTGCTAAAGGTGCCTCAACTAGCTATTAATTTAATTTTTGTTGTAACTTTTTTTCCTTCATTCACAAAAGAAAACTATTGCTACAAAAGACTTTCCCTATTTCATTTGTTTTTGAAAAATGTCTAGAAATTATAAATTTCCATTGGGATATGTAAACTTTTGACTACAACTGTATATTTTTGTATCTTACAGTACATCACACAAAATGGTGATGGCAGAGAAGACCTTTCACTAATTAATTCTATCACTGTTATTTGTACACAGCGTTGTAGAATATCATACTGAAGCCCAGTGCAGCACCCATTAGCTTAGCTTTCAGACTTCTAATGACATTTCAGTGCCATCCAAAAAGCTGGTCTGGAGTTAAGGTGTTACAATAAGGTGGGTCATTTTTTTTTTTTTTTTTTTTTTTTTTTTTATCACTAAAGTGAAAGGGATAAATAAATAGGTCTGACAGATACTGCAGCCTTGCGTGGTATTTCCAGCACTCATGAAATTAACCCCACAGTACTGCACTCAGTAATCAGAAATAGCGTCCTTAGGTTATATATTTATGTTGCTTAATTACGTCAACGCTTTGTTTATTGCATTCTCTTCCTGTACCTGTCAATGAAACCCACACTAAACCAGTATATCCATTGATTATCTGTCCTTCAACTGCTGCTCATTCTGGATGAAATACAGTAGCTGCACACAAGCTCCTGAAACAAACAGTGCGTGACGCTGGTTTTCACATTTCCCCCTTTTCAAATTACAGGACGTAAAGTAAGTATAAAATAAATAAACTAATAAGAAGCCACAGGGCGTATTGTAATTGACTCTAGCCTCGTCGATATCGTCGATATGATGACGGTGAAATCTCATGTTTCCACAATCAAGAGAGCATGTCACATGTCATGATGACCAGGAACCATCCTTTGTGTTTGCTCTATTATTACATTGTACAATGTATACATTCAAAGCACTTGAGTTCCTGTAGTAATATACAACTATGTAAATATCTTACAGAAATGTGCATGTTTACAGGAGCCTAGTCTCGTCTGTAGCTGCATTATTATTACACAACACAACTACACAAGGGGTCATTTGTTCTAGAACCACATGCATTATTTTCTAAGAGCAGCTACGACTTGGAAATTGTTTCAATTTGCCACCAAGAACTGCATCATATAATTATAAAAGACCGACAAATAATACATTCCCATGCCTCAAAAAACCTTCAGTGTAAAGATCCATTGTGTCAGATATATTAATGTGCCTGCATGCAGCAGGTACCTGTTATAACAATATTGTCGCTGGAACACGTCCGTGCAAAAATAGATCAACCTTACCTCAAAGCCACTCGCACGGTGCTTTCGTCTGGGCTAGTCGTCGACATGTTGCAAATGTCGCGTTTATATATAGATAAAAAATACAACGAGGATCAAAGATACTTTGCTAAACCAAGCAAGTTGGCTCTGCCGCTGCTGCTGCTGCTGCTGCAGTCAACGAAAAACAAGCAACACCAGCTCACCTCCCCGTCTCAGCCATTTTAAAACAAAATACAATACATCGTTATAAATAAGTTTCCAAGGCAGTTTCATCTATATTTGACTAGCTGTGGTGGCATGACTGTTTAATCTGCACCAAAAAAAAACAGTTTACTTCAACAGCTTTTCAGTCGTCCTAAATCGTTGCCTACTGCCACTGCCTCGTTCTTTTTTTTCCCCCATTGACAGGGCAAGCTTGTTTGCTCGGAGCTCTCCAGCAGGAGCTTCAGGTTCTCTCGATCCGCAATGCGTCACCAAACCACGCCCCTCATATGAACCATGCACCATCCCATTTTTATTAAAAACATTTCTATTCCACGCTTTATTAAGGCTGCTGTGCTGTTCACATTGCTCATATTACTGGTACATACAACACATTTAATAAGGCTTTACTCTGACTGTGGCTATTTACTGGTAGATGGTATTGGGAAGTGTTACATAAAGTAACATAGTTTTGGAGGAGTTATATAAACAAGTGCACTGCTCCATAATGGGGCTTTATCCATCTTTTTTTTTTTTTTTTTTTTTTTTTTTTTAAGTCTTCAGTGGAAAAGTAAGTTAGATGTTTGACAGTATATTCTGATTGTTAACAATGTCAATTAAAAATAAAACTGCACCCTTCTCTTTCTATTTTTACATTTGATGTGTTACAATGCCATGGGTGGATATCAAGTCTGTGACTAAGTGATGTTACTTGAATGGATGTTGACACAGACAGCTAAAGGGCAAGGTGGGATGCACAATTACACAATCTTGAATACAATGTATATTGTATAACATGCATGTCTAAATTAGGCTTCACTTGCAGGTGTCCCATATAATAACTTACCAATAGAATCAATGCAGAGAATGATATAAAATAGTGAGCTGACTAAAATGTAGCATGTTTGATAGATACTGTAGAAAGTAACAACATGATGCTTTTCTGTGCTCAATTTAATTAGCAGGCAATACAGCACCACCAAGTGGTAATGCATGAAAGAATATTTTAACTTTCAATTCAAGCTCGCCATTTTACCAGCTTTGCCTACTATACCAATTTACTATATCACATCACGACAAGGAGACCTAACAAGAAAACCAGCCTGTAAAACACCTTTGGACTAACCAGTTATTATCTCTCCCCATTTTTCAGGTGGCAGTTTTGCTGACCCCAAACCAATAAGCACAGGCTAAATAAGCCTTTCCAAAATGATAAGGAGGAGACATTCAAAATGTGTGCTGCAGATGGCAGGTGTCTGTACTTTTGCCCAACCCCCTGTATGTTGCACATGCATTCTTATGGGGCCTCATGTTGCTAATCCTGCAAGGCAATCACATCCACTTCTTCTTTGGGCTCAGAGCAGCTGTTCAGTCTTGGCCTGTCTCTCTGACTGGAGAGAGAGAAGCAGATTAGAAAAGATAAAAAAATGTAAAAAAACAAACATGACTGGAGGGGGGTGGGGGGTGCAGTAGTTTTTTTATTCTGAATATATTAAGATCATAGACATACATCTTAAGAACTCTGTTCACGTGTTTAGTGTTAAAAATATATTTGTAAAACATTTAAAACATTTTAAACAGTAAACATAAAAAAGACATTGAAAGGAGTTATCTTCAAAATATTTGTCTAAATTGTTGGCTTCTTTGTTGTTAATACCACACTGATGACAGCATTAGCGTAAACGTTTGTCTGCTTGACCTACTGTAGTTTTACCTATCGCTAAAGTACACTCCACTTAGCTGCAAGTCTCTCAGCTAACTTGTTTACCTGAAAATTGTTCTCATGCATCTATTCCATCTACTGTATATGCAACACAACGCTTTGCTGGATATTAGAAAGCTGACAAGTATGCACCTATCTAGCCCATTATAAAAATGTGATTGAAAAAAAAAAAAAAACTGAACCATTACAGAAACGGATATGCAACATTTAGTACAGGAGACTACATATAAAAAATATGCAATAAGTTAAAAGGTATGTGCCTTAAAATAAATGCGTACACATTTAAAAAATAAAATGCAGTACTGTCAACTAGACAGACAATACTGTTTGATGAATAAAAATTATTTGTCAAAAGCAAGATTTTTCTGCACTATACTGTTATGTAATTTTTCAATATTATTGAACTCGTGTGACATCATGAAAAAAAAAGGCTAGACACAGGTCAGCATGTAGCCATTAACACCAACAATAACACACGAAACCCACAAGCAGAAGAGAACTTGAAGCATCTATGGAAGCTACTGTAAATTAAGGCTAGTACATTAGTCTAGAAACAAAAATGTTATCCCTCTTCATTTAATTATAAGATCCTGCACCTATTTGTTTACAAATTGACCCTTGACTATAGTGATTATAATACCTAAATAAAACAGATCACTTCAAAGAATGTTAAGTAAATTATATATTTATAAATGTGTTATACATAATATTAAGCCACGTTTAATAATACTATTTTAATAACATGTTTCCTCATTTCTTTTTCACTTGAATACTTCAGGACCACTTCCAGTATGTCAAAGCTTGTACTTTAACCTTTCTCTCTTATTAATGACTGTTGACATTAACCCCTTGTGACAAAGACAGCTGTAGTGGGTGACGTCAGCTTCTAATGAGAAATTATATGCTGCACATATTTCTTAACTTATTTCTACAATGTATTACTCATTCATTTCAGATTGTAACACCAGTCACTCTAAAGCATTAACAATTTATATATATATATATATATATATATATATATATATACACATACACACACACACACACACACACACACACACACACACACACACACACACACACACATACATATATATATATATATATATATATATATATATATATATATATATATATACACACAGTGCATGGAATTTGTAGATATAGTTTATTACCTAGAAACACTGATTAACATGAAACATAATGCATTTAAAAAGAACAGACCTTTAAAAAAATAATGATAAATAAATTCAAGCATCCTGAATATTCAATAAAGTTCAGAGAAACTTGTGAAGTTCACACAGTTTATTTTTTCACAGTACAAATAAGATTGTTGTCTGTAAGTCTCTCATATGGCACACAGTTAAAAGATTAGTTTTTTCCATCTCTGTATTTTACATTTTATAAGATGTTTATAATGTTTAGGACACAAACATGACGCAAGAAAGACACGGCTATAAGCAATGATTAGCTGGTATAATACATGGTTGACAAACATGTATACATTTTTTATAGGGCCTTAACTAACATGTTCTATATCCTGGGCCAAGCTCAGTGTCTACACTTTCTAATATGATAGTGAGGACTCTGTGTCTGCTTAAGGTGAAGAGTAATTGATATACAACAATGGTTCGAGTATAAAAACACTTGTGTACAACTTCACTTTGAATGCATAGTTTGAAAAACCACTGTTGGACAATATAGCAGGTTAAAGAAACACCTACATGCCACAGGAAAAAAAAAAAAAAAACTGAATGTCTAGGATTACTGCTCAATTAAGGACCCAAACATAACAATACAAATAACAATATCTGAAGATTACTTTAAGCCTGGTAGTGCAGATGAGAACACATGTAAACATTAAAGTAATAAACTATACAAATCTAAATTACATGTAGGAGCTTTTAAAATAAAGTTATTAGTTTATTTGAACCTTTGTAACAGAAATGTCACATGTTAGCACTGGGGTAAATGCTTAGTGAGAACGGTGTGGCCCATACTGTGAACATTAAAACTGCCACTGTTCAAATTCCTGATCAGTATATAGAATAACAGCAGGTCAATGAAATACTATTTTGTTACTAGATCCTAAACTACAGTCTTCTCTTTCATGTAACAACTGACAAGTTTTAAGGCTCTAAAAAGAATGACTCCACAACAGCAAAGGCAAAGAACTTCTTTAATATAGCAGTGCACCATTTTAAGTACAGTTACACTAGTGAAAAATTACAACCCTATTTATTGAGCTGCCAAGTACAGTGTTTGTTGAACAAATTGTTTCTTTTAAACTAGAAAAACTGGACCCTTATGCCAAAATATAGAGCATATTTTCAAGTTTCCATCAGATAGCCATATCATGCATAAGCACTATTATTTTTTCAATTCACAAACTATAATATTAAATACACATTCAATATTTGATTTTGTTTTCTGCTTCATTCTGATGAAAATCAGCCTGAGGTATAGGATTAGGAAACTATGAAAAAATATTTTTGGAAAGTTACAAACATTATATACTAATTATGCCATGCTCTTACCTAACTACATTTACAAAAGGATGGTAAATGTACAGTACATTGGTTCAAGGCTAGCAACAGTTTGGTTAAAGTTATAGATTCCCTGATATTGCAGGACTCAGGATTTAGGGAACAGATTTAGCAGTATTTCTCTTCTAACCACCCAAAGTTTCCCACAGTCAGTCAAAGTGTGGGAAAAACACACATTTACCATTCTGAAAGCACATATTACAAAAACATTTCATTCCACTCAACAATAGCCACGCTGCACCTGACTGCTATGGGCATATCACTATTAGCCAGTATAATAACTTAATTATTACCCATCTAAAATAACCTGATCATTTCTATACATTCACACTCTGCTGCAAAATTGCACTGTACAATACATTTAACCAAATAAAAGCATTTTTTGCTGTTAGTTTCAAATAAATATTTTAGAAAACCCTATCATTTCAATCTAATAATTAAAAAAAGAAAATAAATAAAAGATTAAAATATGCCTTTTTCCAGTCACAGGAGCTCCAATCACCGGAATGACATTGTAAAATATTCATACAACAATGCACAAACTTAAATTTCACAGTAAAAAAGCATTTTTACTAAGAGTTTGAGGCTAGTTCAAATGGACAATTTATTTTGTCAGTAATATATTAGTTTAATATCATTGTTCCTTTAGCTAACAAAAGATTTGTTTAGTATCAAATTGACCACATGGATGATGTGTAACAATATGTGGTCCTGATGGGATACTTTGCATGATATTTACCAAGATAAAAGTACCATTAATGACATGCATTTATGCCAAACTATATCTCACATCAATCAAGAACTGTTATGTTGACATAAGTAACCATGTCCTATTGAATCTCTGTATCACAATTCTAAATGATTGTTGATCCCAGTTCATCTTGATTGCACAGCTGTGAAGATATATCCTTCCAGCAGACTGTGGTCAAAACTGCCCCCCCACCCCCCCCCAATAATAAAATATTATTTAAAAATGCATTATTTATGCATAAGCTTTTTTAAAAAAAAAAAAAATATAACAGTTCCTATTGAAGAAGTTGCTTTAACAAGCCAGTTTTGCTATCTGTTGTTGTTTGCCACCTAAGTTGGCCAAAAGTATGCCTGGTTAAAATTATTTAGGTCTAAATATTTAAAAGAAAATTAATCTTTGCCTTTTTTTGCATTATGTCACGATGTCCTAATTTATTACAATATTTTTATCCTTCAATTTCTGTGACATTTACATTTTTTAAAGAACTCCAGCCAGTTTGGCACCCTGCTGCCAAACTGGCTGAAGCAGCTACACAACAACTCCCCAAGCAATACAACCTGCTCCTAAACATCTCGCTGTTTCTCTTACCTGACCCTTCAGTAGATTTGACCATTTTCTTACCTGTATTTGTTAATGCATGAGGTATGTCCCAATATAAAAGTGGCTAAAGGTAAATTATCTTAGGAAGGCCTTTGCGTGGACAGGTGAATGTAGATAAAGCCACCATTTGTTAAATCAAGACTGTTAATGTACTGCAAAAACAATAAATGCATTAGGATTTCCAAAACCAAAAATAATGCATTATTAGTGAATAAGGGCCTTGGATCTGATTTAAAAAGGTATTCTTGCCAAAATGTTCTGCTTTTTGTAAAAGAAAAATGAAGCTGTTAGAAAACTAATAACTATCATCTTAAGCACACCCTTGGGTCCTGGAATGGGCTTTCTGAGTTGAGTGTTACTAGTTTTGTAACATTAACAGTATGATTTTCTTTCAACCAAAAATGCTAGTTGCATTTTGGCAGACATACCTTGACAAAACCAGCATGTAATGTTTTTGCATATATCACACACTGTTTTTGACAGTCTAGGCTCTGATGTAAAATAAGATTCAGAAAAAAACTAAAATTTAAAAAATGATCATAGAATTTAGCACAGTATACTAAACATGGTTAGCAAATACATTCTCTTTTTTGTAAACATGTTAATTTCTCATTTTCTTTCCGCACAACACATAAAAGTACTAGATCAAAGTGTTGCAACTTTTGTTTTTACAAACAATTGGGTAAAGTGCTAAAATCTTTGATAGTGTTTGTAAACACATACTGTAGTTACAATACATCACCACCTTTTACAATAATTCTAGTGTAATGTGGTAAAATTGTTTAACAAAAGACTATTAAATGAAAAAGTGATACTGTGCTCTGACAGATTAAGCAAATAACATATAATCAAACAAGATGTGAAATACACACCCTTTTTATCACTTGTTCGGGTTTGCTTCTTTGTTCCCTTGGCTAGAAAAGGGAAAATGTTTACTCCTCACCCTCACGAGCAGTAGTCTTGAGGACAGAGTCCTCCCCCAGGATCTTGCACAGTTCATTGAGTCTATGCTGCATTTTGGGAATCCCGGCGAGCTGTGACTCAAGCCTTTGTTTCTCCTCTGTGAGGGAGAGTCGAGTCGCTGTATCCAGCTGTTCAAAACGCCAACCGCCTTCACCATCAAACTGCAGGAGGTGAGTGTGGTACTTCCTGTAAAGAACAGAAAAATACATATACTTAAACACATCATTATGTTGCTAAGATTTAGCAATGAGGTAAAACAATTAGGTAAACAATAACACATGTTTAGGATTCTGTTATATTTAATATCAATCCTTCACAATCTAATGCTACAATTATGGTGGAGATCTTCAACATTCCACTGGCTTCCTGCCCAAACAACCTTAAAAGCACATGCTCAAAAATAAAGATATTAGGGGATTTAAAAAAAAAAAAAAGTTAAATACATTTGAAATGTTGCATAATATAATAAACAGAACATTCCACAAGAAATAACACCATGAAATGTAACTAACTGCATTAAATAAAGCTTGTATTTATGGTAGCTTGTACTTCATATAGTCATTGACTTCAGTCTAAATTTAGCTACGTGTTATACACTTTAGTATTATTATTATTATTATTATTTATTATTATTTATTTATTATTATTATTATTATTTTATTTATTTATTTATTATTTATTTTTTTTTTAAGGTGACTTATTATAATGGCAGTATACCAGCAGCCAGCTCAAACTCCCTTCAAAATCACAACATAAAGGGGATGCCACAATCTTGCTTAAACAAAGCATTTTTCTGTCTTTCATCAAAATAGGACCAAACAAGTAGTGAGACAACGACACTGACGCAGCCCCAGTGAAAAGACTGCTAAATGTCCCTTGTACACACATATCTACAAATGTTATACAATTCTGTACAGAAAGGCAGGTACTATATATAAATATACATCTTGGTTGTATAAACTTGTTTAAATATTGACTATGTCTGACCACTCTAAACCTTGAAATTAGGAAAACGGAGGTAGAAAACCCTGTAAAAAAAAAAAAAAAAATTAAATATTAACAGCCCTTCTGTTCTGTTATTTATTTCTGGTACAGGGAGCTTTCAAAACAAATATCATGTTAATATGTTACTATAGGAACTTCTGGGTGCACACTTACCAGAGGGACGGCCTATGTGTGATAGAAAGAAGAGAAATTCCAGCATCCTTTGCAGCCTGAAAAATCTTTCCCTCCACATCAATGCTGACAGCACTTGTACACTCATCTAGTAAAGCATATTTTGGTCTAAACAGACAAAGGGCAATGAAAGAAAAACATCACAAAATGAATTCTATCACACGCTTATGTTTGCCATTATTGATAAACTTGTATTTAGTTAAAATAAATATGATTTATATTATCCTTCTCTTACTAATATGTTTTCAGGCTATTAACACCTTGCGTCTATGCAATTTAGAAAATTGAAAACTAAAATGTTAGAATAAACAACCAGATGATACCGCTGAATAAAGCCAAACCATCATTCACACACACACACACACATTCATTATAGGTTTCCAATGTGCAGATTTGAAAGAAACATGTTTTTGCAAACACGTATTTTCATTTTATCTGGTAGGTTAAACAAATCTTTAAGCCATGCTTTTAGACTACATTATACATTTACTATACTGTAAGTGAAAAAAAAAAAAAAACTTGCATGGAAACCCCATGATTGAGACCTACAGTACGTAGCTAATGGAATTATTTTGTATATAATTACTGAAAATGTATAAATGTTTTTGTGTGTACCATAAACTGAACAGTATTACATTACAGAATGATATGCTTGATGTCAGCAGATAATACCTTTCAGGACACTGTAATAGTATGCTTGACTTGTTGCTCCAAAATCCATTATTGTTGGTAATGTATAAAACTATTATTACAATAACAGATACCCCTTTAATTACACTGCATCTAAAGAAGTCACGTATTCTCTTACCTGTGATAAAACATCCTTGCCATGCCCATCCTCTGTTTCTCTCCACCAGACAAAACATCCTTCCAATCTGTAACTGCATCCCAACCTTTAAGGAAAACAAAGTTATACTGTATCATTACTAATGCAAAATATGATATACGAATACATCTGGATGTCTGAAGCTGTATAAGATAACTCATAAATTAACAAGTGGTAGCAAGGTATCTATATCATGTATATTACGTCTGTGTAGGGCAGAGGGCTTTATTCCAGTAAATATATCGATAGAGATTAAGAAAAACATTTAGTTGCTTTTTAAGTTCCTACAACATTTTAAAGGTGCAATAATAATTATTCTAAAAATAGACCTTAGGCAGAACATTGACCTTGAATGAACTAGTTCATTAGGCAACATAACTTGATGGTCCCATTATCACCTAGCAATGGACCCAGTTGTCTTTTTGATTAATAAAGTACAGAAACTGAGGTATATAATGCATTATAATTGGGGCTGTATTATTTTCACGGTATAAAATTGCTTATTTCACGATTAAGCATAATATTTATTAAAGCAGAACAAAAATAGTGTTGTGCATTCAAAATTATACAACAAACATTCCTAAACATTAAATGCTTACCTGGAAAACAGTAAATGCTCAATTGTGGAACATTTAGCTTATTATGTCCACCTTTAAAATACATTCTGTTTTCACCAACAGTGAATTATCAAATGATAAAAACATAAATAAAAGTTAAAATAACAACAGACACAAGAAATGTCCCCTTATTGTACTGGACAGTCAATCCTTAGCAGAAATACTTCCACTCTTTGATGCAGCTGGTGTCTTTCATTAAAGACATTTGAACGAAATCATGCAGCTCTATGCAGTGTTTTCAATCATTTACTGGAAGCAAACTAAACCAGCTGCCAGGTTCCTAAATGTAGTGTAACAGGTAGTGTGTCAATTAGGAAAATGTTTGCTGTATTTATTTATTTATTATAAATGTAGTAGTTACCAATTGATTTTACCCCGTTTTTCTCCCAATTTGAATTAGCCAATTGTATTTTAGGCTTAGCTCACCACTACCACTCCTGCGTTGACTCGGGAGCGACGAAAACGAACACACGATGTCCTCCAAAACTTAAGCTGTCAACCGACCGCTTCTTTTCACTCTGCAGGCCCACCATGCAGCCAACCCAGCGCTTGTTTTTATAGGTCATATTCATTTTAAACTGAGAGTACAGCATATTTTTAAAAAGTACCCTTACCACCCTCTCTCTGAACTATCTGATTCAAAGTGACAATGTCCAGAATGATTTCTAGGTCCAGGTCTCTGTAGCCTTTGTCATGCATGTCTTCTACAGAATCAGGGTATATGACTTGATCCCGCAAAGTTCCTATCGACATGTAGGGTCTAAAAAAAAGCATCAACAGATTATTATTGGGCATCAGCTTCTAGAAACTTATTGCAGCTGTAAAGAGGTATTGTAAAATGCATTTAAATTAAATCAGCAATTTAAAGTTTGCAAGGTTTTTCCTTGTTAAAAGGTTGCAATAAAATAATACCACACTGAATCATTGTTATATATATTTTTGAAAATAATTTCAACAAATAATATTTTCAAATGTATCAATAAAAAAACCTGCTTGTAATGCACTTTTGGGAAAATGGTACAGGAAAGTACTTGTATAACATCTACTGGTAATGACATGTCAATGACTGAAAACCAGCAAACTGAACGGTAATCTTTCATTACTTAATTATTTATGAACTTAAACGCAAGGAACTTGTTTTTTCTACCTGTAGACTTAACACCTAAAGTACTACAAAATAACAAAAAGCAACATTCATGTTCAGTGTTTTCACAGGTATATCCCTCTGTGCTGTGCATTTTAGGATTTTACCACATCATAACCCATATTATCTTTTTAAAATGACACATTTTCATTATATCTCTTTCCATTTTACAGCAGCATTTATTTTAAAATCAAACAGCCATGTCAGTTGTATTGACCTTGTATTCAAGTGGGAAATCCTGCTCCTCTAAGCCATTTGCTGCAATGACATTTCTGAGTAGTTCTCATTCTGTACCAGCATGCAGATATTGATCAGCTTTCTGTTAATACAGCTATCTTGACGTTTAAAATATTTATACCATTTATCATTTCCAAGTGCACCCCACCTGTGGGATGTTCTAACTGTTTCACTCACGCCAGCTCAGGTTTCCTTAAATATCACTACCCAGGCTCAACCACATTGAACTGCTGCCTATACTATTACCAGCCGAACTGCCCAACCACGGGAGTGGAATTCAAATGAAATGCGCTCAGTACGAGACCGAAGAAGCACTGCACCATACTGAGGTTTTCTTCAACATGATTAATTTGCACTAAAATAACAAGGCTCTGCTGGTGCCAGGCAACACATTGAAAATACCCTTTATAAAGGTTGAGAGCTTTTTGTAATCTACTTAAATCACAATTTGTTTATTAGTCACAACACACAGTTTTGCAATCTTCCCTGTTATAAATGGGAATATAGCCTCCACTACATAGAGGTTAGAACCACTCCAGACTTTACTGTGAGCTTAATTGCTCACACCTGACTTTTTATGAAGGTGTTAGGTATGGACTGCACCACTGCTATCCATTGGTAGTCTTTATTTCCATCCCTGTTATCCTTAATCTGTTCAGTATTTTTTATGTATGTTCTTGGGCAGGTTGAGTCCATAAATTAAACTAGTTCCAATGTACTTATAAATGTAATTATAAAACACAATAAAACAATTACTTTACATGCACCAAATACACATTTATTATTTCTTATTTCTGAATACATTTTAAAATCGATTACTTTGCAGTTTTACTTGCGATATGTGGAAAAAACGTTTATGTTGTATATTCCTTAATTATGGAACAATAGTGACAAACAGGTTTTCCACTTATTCTTGCAAGCACACGTGTGATCAAGTGTAAGTTTCATCTTTTAATGGTGCAACAACCATCGACGACAACAAAAGCAAAACTCACATCACATGATCACAGTAAAGGTTATTACAATATTTAAAATGTGAGATGATGCACGTTATTAGTATAGCTTTTTTTTAGTAATCAATAAGTAACCCATATTATTTTAACTACAAATAATACAATACAACTCAAGTGCAGAAACTACTACTATGCAGTATAGGCTACGACTGAAAAAAATTAATAAAAAAAAAAATGTTTAGAAAACCTAGTATTTATGCTATATTTGAAAGAATAATAAAAACAGCACTAATTGTATCCACATAATCGTAGGCCATTGTAATGTTTTGAAAGGTAAAAACAGGTTTCTCAGTCAGACAGAAATGATAACACTATGGGAAAAATTTCGTTTCCCCTCAGTGGAATGGCGTACATGCTAGGGAGTACATCAACCTATGAAGCAGACTCTGCATCTACCTGCTGACAACCACAGATATAGAATATTATCCTGACAAGTACTTCCACAAAGTGTAAGCATGTGCATAACTTGTCCTGGCTCGTCTGCAGGGGGTTGTGAGGATCTCTGTTTCTTTCCCCGCCCAGCCCTGCCCCCACACCATCACCAGTATTGCTATCCTCATTCGTGAAATAAGTCCTCTATGGAGGTTCATGGAGTGTTTTGTTTGTTTAACATGGCTTATTATAGACAACAAAGTATGATTTGAATGAATGCAAGACAGAATCCAAAATTACATCCAGGTAGACAAATATATATCACTTGGAATCACCGAATATGAAAAAGTTATTTTGACACTGCAACAGCGTGTAACTCAGGTATTGTTTTGTATTTTAATGCTATAGTGCTACTCTGGATGTTAATCTATTACTTTGTGTTGTTTTTTCACACTGGACACTGTAATTTCTTACTTACAGAGATATAAAATCCTTTATTTTAGTGGAACGAAAATTTCACATGTTTATAGATTTTTTAAATGTAATGACTTTTATTCTAGCGTTTTTCACCTACAAATGTGGTTTCTCATGATGTGCTTTAGTCCTGCACACTGTAGCTTTAAAATGTAATGTTTGTTTTGTAAATATTTGAAATGACAAAACAGTGAACATACTGCAGCAGCTTTGCATTGTATTTCACCAGTCAATAAATATGTTAACTGCACTTCTTGATTCTTTAGTGTGACTGTGTGCTGTGCTCTAGTGACCCTAAAGCCCATCTTCCCTTGTACAAGGTGCAAGCACCTTTAAGTGAAAGGTGTATGTGGCAGAGATGGATGGCTCTTTGATAGTAACAGCTTAATTTATTTGAAGTCTTGCCACTGATGATGGGAATGAGAATGTAGAGATGGGAGCCCAGCTAAAAAGATTTCATTTTTTTTTGCAGGTATCAGGCTTTTACAGATTGTCAACTACAGCTGTGGTGGCTTTGACAGACTCACTGAGAGCCGAAACTGACCCAATACCGTCACCCCTGCTGGAAGCAGGCTGATCTTTGGGATACAAATTGAACATTTGTGAAACTGCAACAAATATTGTAATGACTGTAATGCATTTTAAAGAATATAAAGTCAGCAGAAATATTAAACAAATTGTTAAAACACACTATTCAGAAATGTTTTTATAAATGTACTCTGTATTAGTCTATGACAGTGGTCCTCAAAGTAATTTGGGCATGGGCATAAATTGATCTTACTTGGCTGTTTGTGGGCACGCTGGCTATTGCACAGGTTATCTTAAACACTGCCTTCCTGCGATATATATATATATCTCCAGTACAATTATTCAGAGAAAGTGGATTCGTAACTAAATCTACTACGGTGTTTCCCTTGTCTGGTGAAATTAAATACATCAAGAGAAAATTAAATTCTAAATACTGAAATGTATTATTTTTCTCAATAACAGTCGGCAAAATTCAGTGCTTACCTGGCATATTAACACCCCGCCTCTGCTCACGATTGATTGGACAGCTGTCAGATCTTTCACTGCCCCCTGGCTACTCACTCGCCTTCAATTTTCATGCAGAATACCGTGAACGGCCTCTGCTTGCTTATGATTGGAGAGCTGCATAAAACTTGGCAGACAGTCGACTCTCCTATTGGTTAAACTTACTGTCAGTACCTGCAACTGAAACAGACACAGTTTATGTCCCACCCAGCTAACTTATGATTGGGCTACCGCTGAGAAAATGCAGATATTCAATTGGTTGATCGTATCGCAGACACACTTCAAGAAAAAAAAAAAATGTAGAGTGCGTATAAGCACAGCAAAGTGAGCAGCACTGTCAACAGACTGCTGTGACACTTTTGTTGGAAAACGTGTTTAAAGCTTCATTTACTTTCCCACGCTACGACCCACCAGAAATGTGTTCACAACCCATAATTTAAGAACAGCTGTTGCGGGCACAATGGCCTGGCTTCGCGGGCATGAATTTGTCCGTAGGCACCACTTTGAGGACCACTGGTCTATGAGAATATTGTAGGATTCTATATTCCTGTTTATTCTAGTATAACAGTAGAAAAATAGCATTCGTGAATGTGTAAGGTCTGATAAGAGAGCTCCTTGTATCAAAAGGTCAGGCCGACCTGCTAAAAGTTCCAAACCTCCCTTATCAGGCAAAAACATCTTTTTAAATTAAACTCAGAACCTCAAACAAGCAAGAACAGAATGGCAAACTCTATGGAGTACAGTTAATCTGTCAAAAACTATAGAACTACAATAGGATTGTGTTTCTACTTTAGTAAGAAAAAAACAAAAATATTTAAATAAGAAAACTGTGAGATTTTAAAAATAACACACTTAACATAATAACGTTAGTAAATGCATGAGGATGTTAGTCTGTATCAAAGTATAATAGTCCTAAGTTTTAATATTGAAGGTTGCATTTGCTGCCAAGCAGGTGATGATTAAAAATTAACCTCTTTCCTTCTGTCAATATCAATGGAGTAAAATAAAATTAGAATTTATGAAAGTGACTGCTATATTGAAGTTTCTGAATTAGAAATACATGTTTCCCAAGCACGGTACAGTTAGTATAAGACTATTATATTTAACATGCTCAAAATAATTGGATCAACAATTGCAGACTCTTGAGTTTTGTCATGAATCTTTTAACAGTCTTTATCCAATATTATTTTGTTGACACATAGCTATGCATGAAGCAAATCCAACCTACTGAGGGAAATATATTTTAAACCCAGGTTGGAATGATTACACAGAATGGGTGTTGTATATTGGAAAACATCTACCTATACGTATTCTCTCTCTCTCTCTCTCTCTCTCTCTCTCTCTCTCTCTCTCTCTCTCTCTCTCTCTCTCTCTCTCTATATATATATATATATATATATATATATATATATATATATATATATATACACACACACACACACACACGCATATTATACTTGTATATGATGGTGTTATGTATTAAACAAACATCACTCATATATACACATATATCTGTTTTATACTTGGCAGAAAGAACCCTGTGAACTGCAGTTCACCTCAT